>NC_050576.1:144649918-144952014 GCF_011100635.1 Trichosurus vulpecula | reverse complement strand
GGAGACCTCATGTGTATATATGTTCCTGTGAGGACACTGTGAAAAATGCATACACAGTTGACATATAATTTGGATATCCATGCAGATAGTTTTTACATAGTTTTTGTATATTTTCATTTGCTTCTGGGACCTTTTAGTGATCTATTAAAAATAGACCTCATCAAAGCCTACAACAAATCTTTAGCGGTTATGAGCCAGGCATGTCTTGCTTGGACGTTTTGAGGTACTGGTGATTAATTAGTTCAGCTGTGTTTTAAGCCAAACACATCTCATTAGGATGAGTGAGAGAAGTTCATATCTCTGATATGATTTTTTTTCCTTAGCTGTTGACTCAAAAGGACTGCAATGCCTATCTATGTAGTTATCTATCAGTCTATCTATCTATCTATCTATCTATCTATCTATCTGTCTATCTATCTGCAAGCAGACAGCCTAGAAATATATTGGCTCAATTTTTCAGCCAATTAAGGCTTAGATCAGGAAATAAAACAAAATGTAAGGAAAATATTAACTGCAGATAGGGATTGTCCCTGGCTGCGAGATGGTGTTAAAGAGATTTCCTTTCCAGTTTTGTTGTGATTTGGAAAATTAAACATTATATATTTTTTGAGAAGGTCTTTTCATTTTCTATTTAATATGTAAGTAAAACATGGGTACATTTTTTAAAAAAAAAGGTTAGTTTTATCTTAATGTGAGTTTGATTTTGAAAGTTAAGATCTTGTTGAGAAGGAATTTGCTTAAATATTTTTTCCATTTCCTTGTGGTGACTTGAAATCTAAATTTAAGAAAATTAAGAATTTATTATACCAGAACCTAAGGAACAGCATAATTCCTTTAAGTATATTTATTTTTGTATGTCTTCTCTCCCCCAACCAGAGTGCAAATTCCTTGAGAGAGGGGGCCATTTCTTATTCCTCTCTCTCTCTCTCTCTCTGTCTAGCCTTGTGTCTTACAGAACATAAGGTACTTAGCACAGTGCCAGGTGCTTAATAAATGTTTATTGACTGACTAGCAATTGATTAATGCATGTTTGTTGAGTTGAATCTAACTGTGCATGTATTATCTTCCTATTTTGTTGCCTATTGCCTACGCACAATAGTTAAGACTGTTTGGCTGTGTATTCCCTCCCATAATATGACCTTGACCCCTTCCTATTCATCTAAACCCATCTTGCATTATACTAATAATAACAGCTAACATTTTTATAGCACTTTAAAGTTTACAAAGAATTTTACATTCATAATTTCATTTGGTCCTTGCAGCAACCCTTTGAGGTAGGTACTATTTTTATCTCATTTTATAGATGAAGAAAGCAATGCTCAGAAGTTAAATGATTTCCCCATGATCCCACAAAAAGCTTCAGAAGCAAGACTCAAACCTGGTTCTCTCCTGACTTTAAGTTTAGCGATCTTCCTATTCCATTACTCCCCATCAGAAAGCCATAGTTTCAACCAAACCAACCTCTGAATTGTGCATACTCATGGATGTTCCTCAGCAGCATTGATTTTCCTTCTCTCCTCTGCCTATCCAAATCCATTCTACCAATGTCTGGTTTTGTCTCTTCAGAAATAGTATTGAATTGGCAGGAAAGACAATAGCTCCAACTCACCCCCGCCCCCATCCCTCCTCATCCTACCCTTTGCCCCAGTGTTAGGAAGCATATTGTTTAAAAATTGAAGGGACTTTTTGATTCTTAAACTCTTCATAGCAATATTCACTCTGCTTTGTTCTTCCCCATTCATTCCTTAAATACTAACATGTTTATATTAGTTTGTTCCTCCTTGTACTAGAATCAGAGAATTTGAGAGCTGGGAGGAATTTTATTGATCATTTAGTCCTATATCTTTATTTTAGAGATGAGGAAATTGGATCATAGAGAAGTTTGCTCAAGGTAACAGTGCTAGTAAGTGCTAGGTACAGTTGGAACTAGAAACTAGGTGTCCTGACTGGCCTATCTTCTCTCTCTTTGCCTAGCATGAAAGAAAGAGAAGTGCCTAGAGTAGGTGAATCAACACCCACTTCTTTTTTTTCAGAAAAATTAAGAGATACAGATTAAAGGCATTGGGATCATTTCCTTTGGTAGGAGAGAAGGTTAAGGCTGATGAACTTCAAATATACAAGATAGTTTTTGTTTTTTATCTTTCCAGAAGAGAAAAGGGAAAGGATGTCCATTATATCTGGAGAAAATAGTATTTAACCCTTTACTAATAAAATAAAGTCACTGATTATAAGACTTGTCAGACCCTGGGAAAGGCAGTATAAACTTCACGTTAATGGTGAAATATACAAGTTGTGTTTTTATTATGAAGAATTTGCTCTAGCAATTTTTGTAAATATCAACAGAAACTAAAAGTATGGCAGTGTCCTCGTTTGGTCACCTTAAAGGACAGAATGAAACATAATTTGTTGGGAACAAATCAAGTTCCCCTTTGAAAGTGAGACCTGGACTAAGTGTCACATAGCCCTTGGAGTCTATCATTTGCAGAACCTGTCAGTTATATTTAATGATCCTTTGCTGTTGTTGTTGTAAGGGCATTACCTCATAGCAGGTACTTAATAAATGCTTCTTGGACTGGATTAGGTGGAAATTCTCTCCTAGAATTTGTCATATTTTTTTTTAATGTGTGTTGGGGAGGGGAGAGGGAATCATTCTCTTAGAAGACCCTAAACCCCAGAAGTTAAAGGACTCAGTTGTTAAGTCGAAGGACTTGGCAGTTATGTGTCTACATTTTTCTTAAACAGAAAGTTAACCCTGTCCAAAAGCTTTATAATAGAAGGCCATACATAGATGAGACTTCAAGCAGCTTTGCTCTGAGCATAAACAGATGCCAAGATGGAATTAAAAAAATTCCAAAGCCATTACTAAGGCTACACTTTGTGAAAGATATAATTATGTTATGGCTCATTTGTATTTTAACACCTGTTCTTCTTTGGATTGTGCCTCACATAATGATATTGTATGCTTCTTCCCCTTGATGCTACCACTAGGAAGAAGGCATAATTATGTGCTAATGTTGATCTACATAAATATATGTGATACTTTTAGTCTTATAATATCATGTTCTTATTTCTTTGAAATCCTCTATTATTAGCGGAAAATAATTCCAGTTCAGGTGAGGATTAGTTTAGTATACAAGTACATTTTTTAGTTCTACCAAATGACATGGCATGAACTTCATTGATATTGTAAATAGGAAATAGGTAGTTATGAAAATGATTTTTCACTTTATTAACACCCTGGTGGCTATGTTGTTAATAATATTACCTATAGTAGTTATGTACTATTCTATAGTACATGGTAGCAATTCTCAAACTTTTTGGTCTCAGGACCCGTTTATGCTCTTAAAAATTTTCGAGGGCCTCAAAGAGCTTTTGTCTATACGGATTACATCTATTGATACTTAGCACATTAGAAATTAAAATATCTTAGTGTTATAAAAGGGGCAGCTAGGTGATGCAGTGCATAGAATGTCAGGTCTTGTCTTCTTGATTTCAAATCCAACCTCAGACATTTATTAGCTTGGCCCAGGGCAAATCACTTGACCCTGTTTGCCTCAGTTACTTCATCTGTAAAATGATCTGGGGAAGGAAATGGCAAACTGCTCTAGTGTCTTTGCTAAGAAAACCTCAAATGGGGTCACAAAGAGTCAGACATAGCTGAAATGACTGAACAAAAAGTGTTAGAAAAATAGTTTTGACTTCATAGATCCCCTAGTTGAGTCTTAAGGGCCCCTAGCGGTCTTAGATCACACTTTGAGAACCATTAGTATATGGCATAGCAGAAAGTCTGCTGGATGTGTTCTTCCCTCTTACTGTTCCTCTGGGCAAGTTATTTAATGAATTTAAACTTTAGTTTCCTTATTAGTAAAATAAGTGAAATAATACCACTTCCTCTATCTCTCAAGATTATTGTGAGGAAAGAGTTTATTGTAAACTTCAAGTTCTATATAAATGCGTATTATTGTTACTGTTGTTACAACTAGAAGCTCTTTTTTAGTCTACAAAATAAAAATACGGGCCAATTCAGTGTTAGAGCCTCTCAGTTTATCTTAATTGTAACACTAGTGAGTCAAAAGTCATTGCTTCCTAGGACTGTCTATATTTAGCAAGTCATGAAGTGCATCTGAATTTCTTTATTGTCCTGAACTAATGCCCACAATGCTTTTTTTAAAAGGGATGCAGGTTTAGGAACCGGTCTTGTAGATATATCTCAAGATCACCCAAATTACATTTTATCATTATTTGTATTATCATTTGATAACAAAAAAGTACATAATTCATATTTGGTTAATTGAAAATATGGAAAAATAGAATGTAGGAAACAATATCATCCCTGAAACACTTAGGAAGGCAAAATTCAATAAGATGATCTCTACTATTGGGGAATGACCTACTGGGGAAACATTGACTAAAAATGGATGTGTGTCTCAAAATCCATGTCTGTCTTTAAGCCTCTCTAGAATAAGGTCTCTTGCTCATCACACATATAAGTTTTATCACCCATAGGTATGGGGGTTTTAATCAACACATGTTAAAAGATATTCTTGTTTTTAATTTGGATGGTGAGGCTGGTGACTTTGCACAGCCCTCCCTCACTTAAATCCAATTGACTTGAAAGTCATGGCATCAGTTTCCTGATGTCATGGTCCTCTTTGAGAACGAGGAACAAATGACAATTTGGATGATTTGTTCCTTGGTGTGCCTACTCTCAGCCTTCTCCTTCCCTCCCCTGAATGGTGCAATCGTGTGAGAAAATCTTTGCTATCTTCTGTCTAGAGAGAAAGTACAGATCAAATCTGTGGGGTATGGAAAGATCTGGGCCTGACCCATTTCTGAGGTGAGACTTCCCCCCGCACCCAGCACCGAGAGATGCATATTCTCTGACCTTCGTGCTTGTGGCCCCTGTGAGTAACCAAGGGAATTTCTAGAGCTGTCATAAAGATGCTTAGCAGGACAGGACCGTTAACACATTTTTATCACTTCATTGAACACTTCTAACAACCCTAGCAGTTAAAGGACATTGTTTAGAAATTATTGCAGTAAGTAATTCTAGCAGTTGCTTTTTATAAGTGTATAGTTCACTAATATAAATAATGTGAAGTATGTGTTAGTTGATTTTCAAATTTCAATACTTGAAAAAAATTTTGATTTAATGAGGAGTATCTCCTATACCAATGAAGAATATAACCCCTCCATGCTTCAGTTAGACGTTTAAATGAATTGCTGGAAATAAAAATAATCATTAGCTAGGAGCCAACTTGGTGATGAGGTTCAGTGCATCCAGGCTGAATTTCTTAGGACAAATACAATCTGTAGCCTGCCTTGTAGAGAGACTCTATTGTTGCGGTGTTTGAGAATCCGGGGTAAGTTCCATGACTTCTTTGGTGCTGGAATAGACTTTCAGTGGAAGGGTTTTTTGTTTGTTTATTTTTAATGGTCATATTCACATTCATCCCTGAGAACCCAGAAAAACAAAGTGTTTACATAGCAAAAATTCTGTTGACCTGTTTTTACAGAAACATTGCCATAGATAAGAGATTTACAAACCTGCTGGAGATAAGAGAGGCCAAAATGAATCTCCTCTTATGTAGATGACCCTGGTGGCTCTGGCTGAATACCATGGACATCTTTTTTTGTGCCCCCATGGTTAATAGCGCCAAATTTTCTTCTTCTCTAATGTTGCCTAATTAAATGATCAAAGAAACAAATTCTACTGAAAAAGAATGCATAAATGAATTGGGGCAAGGAAATTGTAGATTTTTGCATAAGAGACAAAATGAGTAATGACACACTCTTCTGCCTGTTGTTTATGCTATCAGGAGTCAAGAACTCTACATAATTTAGCAGTGTAACTTCCAAGAAGAGGCCAGATACTGCAGATAAATTTAGCCTATTTTAAGGTTAGATAAATTCAGCCTATTTTTTATGGGCAGGAGGAATTTATCACTGAAGTGTTTCTTGATAAGATTCTTCTTAGCCCTAAACTGTAATCCTGGAAGTAGAACCATTTTTCACTTTCTAAGGTGGGAAGAAGAAAGGATCATACAAATTATAGAAATCTGTGGCTATGTTTTTATTTAACCACCAAATCTATCACTCCCAGGCAATCATTTTCATTCCTTACTATATGACTGGTTTTGTGGGCAAGCCAAGTCAAGTCAACAAGCATTTATTAAACACCTACTATGTCGCTCAGTCAATCAACATGAAGCTTCTATGATGTACCAAGCACCGTGCTAAGACCTGGGGATATAAAGAAAGGTAAAACACAATCCCTGTTTTCAAGGACTCAATCCATATCACCACCTGATCAAAATCTTGGTGGCTTTTCTATTGACCTTTAGGATATTCCCCTTCTTTCTTTAATGAGTTCAGTGCCTGGCTCAGTCTTTCTCTCCTCCTCAGCTCTAGCCCTCATACTAAATGACTTCAGCATGTCCATTGATACTCCCTCAGACACCCTAAACTTACAATTCCTCAACTCACTCCTTTCCCATGACCTATTTTTCCATACCACCTCAACTACATGCAAAGATGATCACATCCTTGATCTCGCTGCCACCCATAAATGCACCACTCTCATGTTCAGGAACTCTGCAATTCCTTTATCTGATCACAATCTGTTGTCATTCTTCCTCTCCCTTTGCATTGCAACCCTAAACCCTACTATGCGAAGCACTGAGGATACAAAGAAAAGCAAAAACAAAACAAAACAAAAAACTCAACCCAAAAATCAAAGACAAACACAAACACCCAGTTTAATGGTCAATTCAGCTGAATCATTAAGATGGCTGAAGATGATGGATTGAAAAAACTGTCATTCTGGTGGGGTTTTACTGTGTAAGGATAAAAATGAGCACATTCACATATGTGATCGTGCTCCCTAGTCTAAGTGTAAGTAAATGCTAAAAAGAAAGAAATTCACATAGACATAGATCAAGAAGGGACTTTAATGATCATGTAGTCCAAATCCCTTATTGTACAGTGAAGAAAACAAAGTCCAGAGGTTAAGGGTTTTGCCCAAAGTCACATGACTGGTTAGTGGCAGAACTGACTTTCAAATCTTCTCAGCAATCCAGGCTTCTTTCCATTTATATTCTAACAAAAATAGTATTGCCTCATGGTTTGCATCAAATCTCATCCTTCCCAGGGCTCTGTTCCTGATGGTGACAACCAAGAAATGTTTCATAGAACAGTAGGTCATCCTTCATGACATCCTCACAGCTTGGGAATAAACCAGGACATTTCTGACTTTCTCTTAATAACTCACAATGGATATGCAGTGTGATGTCATGGATATAGAGCCAGAGTCAGGAATTAAGGTTCAAGTTCCGATTGGGAAAGATACCGATTGTGTTACTTGAGGCCACTAATTAACCTCTCACTATCCCAGCCAACTCTCTAAGGCCCTAAGTTGCAAAGGAAGTGTTGACCTGCACTAGTAGAGGGGGTTTCCTCATGTTGGAATTCCTTACACCAATGAAGTCACAGGTTCAATACCACCACCACCAACAATCCCAACAAATCCAAAATGGATATGTGAGCCAAGAAGTTATAAAAACACTTCTTGAACACCTATATATTTATATTCCAAGGGAGTCCAGGAAGATTCATTGAAGGAATAGGACACATTTAGCCTCTAGAAGAGAAGACTTATGGTGAACATGACAGCTGTCGTAAGTGTTTAAAGATCTATAAGCGGAAAGAGAGATTTTTGTTCTTTTCAATTGAGAGCAGGACTAGGAACAATGAGTGGACATTACAAAAAGGCAAATATAAGGAAAAACGTTTTCACAAGTAAGGTTGTCTGAAAATAGTAAAATGAATTGATTTTTTCCCCTTCAGAGGTCTTTAAAAGTTGGATGACTGTTCGTCAGCTACATTCTTGAGCGGATTCTTCTTCAGGTACAGGTTAGATTAGATGGCCTCATTCCATTTCTGAGATTCCATGGTAGCTGGACTTGACTATGAAAGGCTGCAGCAGCGGAGTCTCAGACAAGGGCAACAGTGATGGTTAAACAGGGCCTCACTGATATTTTCAGGTTTGTTTTTTTTTAATCTGTGTGGCATTTTAAAGTGAGAATGGGAACTGGTTGCCAAGTGCTGATGTGAGCAAATTATGTGAGATCCAAGTCAAAAGCTATTTCTTTAAGAATTGGACATCAGACCATGAGAAGGAGCAAAGGGTTCAAGTCACCATGGCTGAGAACCAAAGTATAAACAAAAAAATCTGGCTCAGGAAGTCGTGTGTTGAGTTGTTTTTTATTTATGACCCCATTTGGGGTTTTCTTGGCAAAGATACTGGAGTGGTTTTGCCATTTCCTTCTTTAGCTCATTTTAAAGATGAGGAAACTGAGGCAAATAGGGTTAAGTGACTTGCCGCGGGTGACCCAGCTAGATCTGAACTCAGGAAGAGGAGTCTTCCTGACTCTAGATCCAGTACTTTATCTACGGTGTCACCATGATTTTATTCATGTTTCTACTTGCCTTCATCTTTCAATAGTCATAATTCTTGCTATATATCCATATGATCCATTTAACTGTCTTTTTCAGCTTTTCCAATTTTTCTCTCAAAATATAACTACCAAAATTGGCCAAAGTGTTCCAGGGATTCTGTGAAGAAGGTTTTGTTTAACCATAAAGAAGTTGTATAGCTTATAGAGGAAAGCATTGAATTTGGAGTCAGAGGATTTGCATTTGAGTCCCTCTCAGCTCCTTACTACATGTGAAATTAGAATAGAGCTCTGTTCAGTTATCTGTAAAATGGAAAGGGTGGATTAGATGATTTATAAGGTTTTTTTTTCTAGCTCAAAATCTCATGGTTATGCTTGTCTTTTGGGCCACAGCTGTATGTTGGGTTGGAGTCATAGTCATAGAATATCAGGGTTAGAATTTAGGCCAGAGATCTTCTAGTCCCATCCATACCTGAATAGAAATCCCCTCTAAAATGTGGTCATCTAGGCCAGTGGTGTCAAACTCAAATAGAAATGGAACCCCACCGGCATATTGCTGTAGAAAACCACAAATTAACATTAGTTATATAGTATTATATTTTTATTTATTTTATTAAATATTTCCCAATTATATTTTAATCTGATTCCAGCCACATTGGGGTTTTCTGCAGGCTCAGTGCTGCCCTTTGACAGTTTGACACCCTATCTAGACTTTGATTTGACTTGTTATGATTTGGAGGTGGTATATTCTTTAGGCAGCTTATTTCACTTTTGTATTGCTCTAATTGTTAGGGAACTCTTTCTTTGGGGAGGAATTGACAATAGTAAGCTGGAAGTTCTTTTAGGTCACAATTCCCTGGTTTTTTTTTTTTGGTCTTGGTTTCCTTGGCCCTAGCATGATGCCTTGTACATAGCAGGTCCTTAGTCAACATTTTAAAAGTTAAATTTAAAGATTCTAAAAATTCCTTTATTGTGGATGGAATGTGAATATCTCAGAACTCTTCATTGTATAAACACAATTGGATTGTTTTTCCCCCGTATTGAAACTCTTTGCCATAGTTTTGTATAGTGTCAGGAGAAATTCTTGAAGTTTATTTCTATTAACTTGGCATTTCATTACCCAGAAGGCCTTGCCATGTGTAAATTTGTTGATTTCATTGCATACTTACTCCAGATCATCTGGGAAAATTTAAGGTGTTTCAAAATTGGACTCCAGTGAATTCCACTATTAATTCATCTTCATCCAGAGACATGCCCACTTATCCTTACATTTTCTATATTACTATCATTTATTTTTCCATGGCAAAGAATTCCACTAGTCCTATAAAAACTTATTTCTGTGTGAGTGCACATATGTGTTTTAAACAGCCTGGATATGGAAACTTGTCAAATACCACACTATAATGTCACTTTTTATTATACTATACAGGACACTATGCTAAGGCTTATGGATGCCAAAGTAAAATAAGACATAGTCCCTATGTTTAAGAAATTTACAGAAATAAGACATGTAAAGAAAATATAAAGTATAATGTGATACCTTCAAAGGAGAACATCGTACAAAGATTGATGAGAAGTTTAAGGAGAGATCATTTCGAACAGTGGTAAACAAAGAAAGACTTATGAAAGTGTTGGTACCCGAGTTTAACCTTGATATTTCAGCAGGTGGAGATAAAAGTGAGGAAGAGGGGTGGTGAGAGTCTATTGCAGGCATGTGGGTAACTATGTAAGAAAAGGCACGAAGAGAAGAAAGAAGAGATAAAGACGAGGATAGTCTGGGTGTAGATAAGATTAACTGGAACATAAACTATGCCCTTTCCCACATCTATATTGTAAACCTTCAAGTTATTATATTATTATTATTATAGCATAATTTTCCTTTATAAAAGTCATGTAGCTCTTAGCCCCAATAGAATTACCCTTTTTTGAATTTCTTGATACTACCCTTTATCATTGGTTCTACCAGTGTGCTTGGCATGGTCAGGAGATACTCACAGTCTAGTTCCCAGGGTCTTTTTGGAGACTTTTCTCATAATAAAGAGGACTTATATGGGCAGTCCATTAGTCATAAGGGCGATTGGTCACTTGTATTCTTTGCTTACATATTTTAGCCCATAGTTTCATTTTGAGTTCCTTATAAAAACTCCGATGGATGCCTTCTAGTCTTCATAATTTTTTTTTGGTTTGTCAGTTTAGCTTGATCCATCCTTTGTGCTTACTGCTGTGGGGTTCAATACATTTTCCTTATCTACTATGAAAAGTGATTTTGAAGTGGGAAAATCCTTAATGTCTTTCTTGATAAAAACTGAAGTAAAGAAGTCTTTGAGATTCTCTGTCTTGTTTTTTCTTACCTTTTTCACCACAAAAATTCAGTAGCCCTTCTAATGTCTTATTTTTGTAATGTTGTCACATAAGTGGTTTCAGAGTACCTTGTCATTAGGTTGTTTTTTCTTGGGGGAAAATATTGTTCCTGGGTGAGAAAAAAACATACTTTAGCTTGTGTCTTGATATCTCACGTACCTGTGGTATTCTACATATCTCCTAGAGAAGCTTGCAAATCATATTTATTATGACTTCAAGAGAGCTACCTGTTCCCCAAAAAGGGCCTTTTGACAAATAAGGAACCTTGAAGATTGAATGACTGTAGAATGTTGGAACTGGCAGAGATCTTAGAAGTCATATCAAGTCTAACCCTCTCATGATAAGGAAAGTGAGTCTCAGAGAACTGAAGAGATTTGCCCATGAATAAGAGAAATGCTTGTTCTAAAAATATGTATCAATCCACATTTTTTGAGCAAAACATTGTATTGAACGTTATTGGAATGGAAGGGGGCAGCAGTATAAATGGCATGGAGTACACAATCTCTACCCTTAAGGACGTTCCATTCTAATTGGGAAAATAGAACATATATATATATATGTATATATATATATATGTACCATATATATATATATATGTACATATATATGCCACAATTGAAGAATGCTTTAACAAAACAAATTATATAGTGCAAGTTTATGTAGGACAAACTAAGTATGTAAGTGCTGAGTGGACATGAAGAGCAGTGAACAGAGTCAGATCAATTATGAAACGCTTCCTGAAATAGGTCAGTTTTTGAGCTGAGTTTCAAAAGAGAAAGAACAAAATTTGGCAAAAAGAGGAGGGAAACCCATCAAATTGGCAAAGATGGAAAGGAGCAAAGTGATAAATGTTACAAGGACTGTGAGAGAGGAGGCACAGTAGTGCACTGTTGATGGAGCTAGGAATTGGTATAGCCATTCTGGAAAGCAATTTGGAATGATTCCCAAAAAGTTATTAAATTGTGCATACTCTTTCACCCTGCAATAGCATTAAGAGCCCCATAATCCAAAGATCAAAGAAAGAAGAAGTGAATCCATGTGTACAAAGATATTTATAGCAGCATTTTCTTTTGTAATGACAAAGAATTGTAAGCTAAAAGGGTTCCCATCAATTAGGAAATGGCTAGACAAATTATGGTATATGAATGTAATGGAATACTATTGTGCTAAAAAAATGACGAAGAGGGAACTTTCAGAGAAACCTGGGAAAACTAGTGTGAATTGACATAGAGTAAAGTAAGCAGAACCAGGAGAACAATTTATACAGTGATAGCATTATAGAGAAAAAGAACTTTGAAAGGCTTTAGTGTTCTGATCAATACAATGATAAACCATGAATCTAATGGATTAAAGAACAAATATAACAGCCACATCTTCCTATCGAAGTGACAGACTTAAAATGTAGAATGAGACATACATTTTTGGACATGACTAATGTAGAAATTTGTTTTATTTGACTGTGCATATTTATTAGGAGGGCTTAATTTTTCATTTATCTTTATTATTCAACTAGGTGGCAATGGACAGACAATAAATACTAGTAAAAAATAAATGATTTTTAAAAAAGAAGTGGAGTTGGCATTATATGTGAAGGAAGATCTATGGAGTCAAGGACAATGTTCTGTGGGTGAGATAGTCAAATGGATGCAGAGGTAATAAAAAGTAAAATTGGTCCTTTAGGGTGGCCAGTTGCGAGTACCTTGACTACTAGGCATCTGTGGGAAGCTATTAGTGAACCTTAGTAAATAATTCATTTCAATCCAAAGACCGTTTGTTAAGTATCAACTAGGTGCAAGGTACTCAAAATATAAAGACAAGTCTAAGTAGTTACTACTCACAAGGTGGCTATATCCTGAACTAACAACTGGGAATATCAGGAAAGGTTTCCTAGAGGAGGTGGCATATGAGCTGAGCTTTGGGAGAAGATAAGAATTCTAAGAAACTCCAAAGTTGGGAACAGCATGTAGGCTGGTTTGGCTCGAACAGAGAATTCTAGGAGGCGAGTCAAGTAAAACAAGTCAGAAAGGTAACCAGGAGCTTGGATCCAAATTGTAAAGAGTTTTAATTGTCAAACTGAATTTCTGTTTTCTCCTAGAAGCAATAATGAGCCATATGAACAGACCAGACTGTTCTTTAGAAAGACGATTTTAGCAGCTGTATAGACTATGGGTTGAAGAGGGAATAGGCTGGAGGCAGTGGGCCCAATTAGGAAGCCTTGAAATAGTTCGAGAGATCATGAGAACCTCAACTAAGGTGGCTGCCATTTAAGTAGAGAGAAGGGGATGTATATGAAAGATGTTGTGGTGATAGAATCGACAACACCTAGTGACTGATAGGATATGCAGAATAAAGAGAGAGTGGAGTGCTAAGGATGATTCCAAGGTTAGGGACCTGGGTGACTGCAAGGATGGTTGTGCCCATAACAGAAATAGGGTTGTTTGGAAGGAGACCAGGTTTAGGGAGAAGATCCATTTTAGACATAATGAATTTTATATAATATAATACAATGTACCTTTTCATTCTTTCACAATCTTCCCATGACAAACCCTATCCCCACTTTCTTATAAGGATAAGTCAAGATTTGCCTTATTTTATATGGAAAATAATAGAGGCCCTTTGTTGAGGGCTCCCTCTTCTCCACCTGTCCTCATCTTACATCACTCAGATGTTTTCCCCCTTTCCCCTCTTTTCCCCTCTGCCTCAAATGTTGAGGTTGAGGAAGGAGGGTGAAGGGAACTTATACTATTTTAATTGTGAGAATTCTTGTTTTAATTTCTGAGGAAGCACCAGTGGACATGCTTCAGAGTCCCCCAAAATCCACGTAATAAATAGGACCTATGTGATTTATCTATGATTTACTGATCATCTGACTATTATGTGGTGATTAGAGGAAGACAAAATAGACAATGTTAACTGGTCAAAAACACTGCTTGGCAATAATATTCAGGAGAACCAGGAAGAGGATAATAAAATGCTCATTTTTTAAAAAAATGGAAACTATCCTGATAATAGGCCTTCTTTTTTTTAAAATAGAAATTCTATAGCCTCTATTTTTCTAAGTATCCAGAATAAAATAAAAATCAAAGAAAGAATATGAAATTATACATTTATTGTTGGATAATGGGTACACAGAGAACTTTTCTCTAGGTCACAAGTATGGATGTCAGACAATTATCCAGATGACTAAACACAATCCGTAGAAATCAGAAATGTTTACATAACCCATTTTAACCTGCCTCAGAGAGATATATTTCATTATGAAAAGACTAGAGAAGATACTGATGATTACCTGTGGTTATCAGCCCCTTGCTACTGACCTTCAAAGATTTTATTTTGCTAAAGCAAAATCTACTGCTGGCAACAGAGAATTTCCTTAAATACTTCAGCAAACAAAACATATTCCCTGATCCCCCCCTCCCCTGCTGCCCCTGCCATGGTACTAGGAAATGACTTAGTGATTCTCTATCACAATTTATTTTTAAAGTTTTACAGTGTGTACTGTTTTCATTCATCTATTTCTTGTGGTATATGTTTTACTTTAAATTCTTTTTATAATGATTTTATTGTATATTTTCTTTGATTAGGATGTTTCCCCCAACTATCCATATGGTTATATACTTGAAATCATACACTTTATACAATGCTATACTGTCATGAATACAAATCATTCTTTTCTCTCCTCCTTAACTTAGATCTTCTGATATTCTTTTGTTCCCCATTAATAAAGAATTTCCCTTTTATTTATTTTATTTACTTATTTTTAAAATACAGGCAAGGTAGCCTGTATCCCAAAAGGATGTGAGAGGCAGTTTACAAAGTTCAAACACATACAAAGCATAACATGCATCATGATCACATATCGTGGGGAGCAGTGTGGCACATTGGAAAGAAAACTGAACTTGAAGTCATAGGACCTGAGTTCAAGTTCTTCTGCCAATTACTAGCTGTATGACCTTGGGCAAGTCATTTATCCTCTCTAGGCTCTAGTGTCTTCATCTACAAAATGAATTCTTTTTACTTTTTGAACTGCGATCAAGTATTAACTACAACCATAGGCATTCAACTTATCCCAATGTATGTAATTGTGTCTGTCATATCATCTACCATTCCTTTATTGTTTATGATACATCATCAGTTATATTTTATGCACAATGAATTTAATAATTTAATTTAATAAGTTGTTGCTGAAGGTATGAAATAATGCTCTTCAGAAAGGAGTGGGGAGTTTCCCAAATCTTTAGTCATATAAAATTAAACCATAAATTGATTGAATTAACTTCCTTGTACACTCTATGAAATAAAATTATGAGATTACTCCATTGTGAACACCAATCAGCATATATTTATTGAGTCTGGCTATCGGCAAAGCAACGTGGGAAAGAGAATGAAATACCACTGTAAGACAGTGACTTTGCCCTATAGGAATTTACAATCTCATCGGGAAGAGTTAACTAAAAATAGCAGATAAGAAATGGTAAATTCCAAATGAGTGGCAGCTGCTACAGGAAGTCAAAGAAGGGGAAAAATCATTTAGCCACTTTATTACCTCTATGATCAAAGTAAACTTCGTGGAGATGGTTTATTTTTATCTGGTCCTTGAAGGATGGATAGGAATTGGAGAGGCAAAGAGAGAAGACAGAACAAAGGAACTTGGTCTAGTGGAAAAGAGCTTGGGTTTAGAGGCAGAACATGGGTTCAAGTCATATTCCTGCTACATACTACTTGTTTGACCTTGGGCAAGTTACAGCTTCTCTAGTCTCTTTCCTCACCTGTAAAATGATTGTGTTGGACAAGATGACTCCAGAACTTTCTTTCTTTTAGATCTAGGTTGACTACACCTGCAGGATGGAATGGAAAGGGGGTGGATTGAAGGCAGGGCTAGAAATACAGATTTGGAAGCTATTACCATAGAGGTGATAGCTGAATATACAGGAATAGAAGAGATGTTTGGAAGACAGTATAGGAGTTCTGAGAATCGAATCATGTTATATGAGGCTTAGCTACAAATACTGAATCATCTTGGAAGTTTATAATATGGGTCCCTAAGTAAAATGTTGTAAGACCAACCACTGTACTACATAATGCTATCTTGGACCCCATCTTTCCTCCCTCATTAAAAGTAGGAGGCGATAAGGACTGGGGATTAGAACACTCATTTTACTTTGAATTACAAACAACTGCTTTCCCCTCAGCTAAACACTGCTAGGTACTGGAGATCAAAAATAAAATGACAGTCTCTGCAGTAAATGAGTTAATAGTCAAGTCAACAAACATTGATTAGGTACATAGCAAGTGTCAGGCTCCTATCCCTGGGAATGCAAATGCAAACAAACAACCTGTGCTCCCTCCCACCCCCCACCAAAAGAAGAAAGCCCGCCATCTGTCCCTGCCTTCAAGAAAGCTTATATTTTAATGGGGGGAAGGGTTTGAAGGCTGGGGAGAAGGTAATCACAAGAGGGCATGGTAGGAAAGTCTGGTGAGAAGAGGAGAAAAAAGTCAGGAGTGGAAACAGGAGAGGAATGAAGGAGTGAACAGGACTGATGGGTACTTCCTCAAAATGTAGTCTGTATAACTGTATAACTGTATAACATATATAATATGTAAAATAAAAAATGATGGAGACAATAGAGATCCTTATATAGGGCTCTAGGAACATCTGATGCAGAGAATTAGGTTTTGTTTGAGAATGATCCCTGAAATTATAAAGTCAGTGGGTCCCTTTTATGAGGAAAAGTCCAGAGCTCCAAGAGGAAAGTGAATATTACTTAGATACTAGGAAAATGTGGAAAGGCTTCTTTGGGTGAAGCTGAATTGATGATAACCTTATCTGGGAAAACATCAGCTTTCGGAGACTTTGAGCGATCTGCTGGGTGCTGACAACGATTAATGGTTTAAAACAGAGACTTTACTGTGGCAGAGCTCCAAAATGCCAATGTACCAATTGCTTTTAATAGTCTGCATATATAAAGTAACAAATCTCTTTCCTCAAAACAACTCACCATTATTTGTTTTTGTTGTTAATTTGTTAAACCCCAGGAGCAAGGCAGTACCTTTGTAATGTTTTGTGCATTTGGATTTATTAGAAACCCCTTTGAATAAAAAGCAAAACATCCTTCTACGAAATAGAAATTTGCCTTTAGTAATTCTCCCTTATGTTCTAAAATAGGAATGTGACATTTCTTAAGCCTTTAGTCAAATAAGGTTAGTCCACCAACTGGCTGAATTAGCAGATGTGTGTGGGTGGGATGTCTATTAATTGCCTTGTGATTTTTTCTAGTGTACAGAGCACAAATTAGACCCTGCTATTGTCTTAATTCTTCCTTTGAGGAATTTGATAGGGAAGATTTATAGGGGTTTTAGTTTTCATGGGATGTTTACATTTTCTATTGGCATTTTTGAGTTCTCAGTTTTCCTTGTTAGCCTTTGTATAACACCACACATCAACACAAATGGCAAGTTATTTTATGATGAATTATAGGGGTTGTAATCATCCTCCAAGATGTACCTATGTGTTTTCTTATTTTGGAATCTTTATCATGATTTATTCCTAATGCTGAATTACAGTGTGACATTTGACACATCTGTAGTGTGGGAAGCTCACATGGCTGTTCTAATGTCTCATCCAAAGGTTTCAGGTAGCTATCAATAGCAGTGTGGTCTTTCAAAATGGATTTGTTGCATTTTGGAGGAGTATAAGGAAAAGGAAAAAGCAGCTCAATAATTTAAATATTTATGGTAGTGTTATGCATGCAAAACTATCACCAGCCACCCAATTAAACTTTTTTGATTCATTTGGAAATTTCTACAGAAATTCATGTCTTGATAATGGGACTTGGAAGTTGAGAAAGAACACCTTAATATCCATATGATAAGTATGAATCTATAGAAATCAAGAATTTTTTCAGCCATTTTGTGGTTGATGATGCTTATCCATGGCTGTGTTCCTACAATGTTCCCTCTTTATTTACTTTAGACCCTGATGCCTACACAGAAAATACACAGAAATACAGCTCTCCCCAATCTTGAAAATATCTTCTATTGAAAAGCTCACACTGAAAATAAAACAGTTGACTCTTGAAAGCTGATATGAACTGGCTTGAGGACCCACTCGCATGAAAAACAAAATATGAAGACTAAGCATATAAGGGCAGAATTAATACTGAAATAAAATAAACTATTATATTATACATTACATTGATGCATAATAACTAAAATGAATGTGGTACTTAAAAATTTGAAAAATTCTTCATGCCCTTTATCTCACTTGACCACTTGCCTCTAATAATAATCCTGTCAAGTATAACAGACATTGTCTCCTTTTACAAATGAGGAAAGCAAGACTCAGAAAGGATAAGTGACGTGTTTATGTTCAACTAATAAATTTGGAAGTTCTTTATGTAAGGCATTCATGGAAATAAACATATTTTCTATTATTTTTACACAGCCTCATCAGGCAGCACCTGGAAGGGAAAGGGAAAGACTTTGTAGGGAAGTAAGTTGTTAGTACCCTTAATAGTCCCCAGGTTTCTACTTTGCTGGAGGGAGGAGTTGACCTCTGCCTGTTCTTTCCTTCTTACACTAAGTTTGATCTTAGGGGAAAAAGCTGCCCTGACCTTAAATCGAGCTGGCCCTAGGGATCTCAGTGTTTGCCTTGTCCTAGTTCCAAATGTCTGGGAGTGAGTCAGCCTGTCAATTAGAGGAACCTATTACCCTAAATGTCTGGGTGTTTCTTATTCAGTCTTTCCAGAAGGAAAAAAAAAGAACTAAATAGATGACCACCTCCAAGGCTGTTTGGAGACCAAGGTGATAGGTAAGGCCAATTTATGCTAACATAAGCATAAATCAAATTAGCCAATTGTTTACCTATTTTATTGTGTTTTTTTCCAAAACACTAGCTCCTAGTTTAATTTATTTGTTCAATTTTTAAGTTAAAATTTTATTAATCTCTTCTTTGATTTTTAGGTTTCTATTTTGGTGTTTAATTTGGGAGGGGTTAAATTTGTTGTTTTTTCTAGTTTTTTTTTAGTTTTACACTCAGTTTGTTAATCTGTTCTTTCTTTTATTGATATAAGAATTTAGCAATATAAATTTTCCCCTAAGTTCCCCTAAAATTTCCCCCTTCCCCTTTGGTAGTATTCCACAAATTTTAGTATGATGTCTGATTATTGTCATCATTTTAAATGAAATTAGTAATTGTTTCTATCGTGTCTTTTTTGACTTATTCTTTAAGATTGGGTTAGTTTCCAATTAATTTTTCAAATCTATGCTTCAAAAGCCATTTATTGAATGTAATTTTCATTGTATTATGGTCAGAGTCTGACACATTTAATATTTTTGCTTTTCTGCATGTATTTGTGAGGCTTTTTGTCCTAATACACTGTCAATTTTTGTGAAGCTGCCATGCATAGCTGAGAAATAGGTATAATCCTTTCTCTTCCCATTCGGTTTATTTTATGGCTAGCTTTATCTAGGTCCGAGAGGGGCAAAATGTGGTCCATTTATCAATTGGGGAATGGCTCCTGTTTTTATAAATTTGACTGAGTTCCCCATATATTAGAGAAATCTGGCTTTCATAAAAACTTGCTAGAAAAATCTTTCTTTTTCCACTTTCCTGTTTTTCTTCTAATTTTCACTTCATTGCTTTCGTTTGTGCAAAACTTTTAAAATTTCATATGATCAAATTATCTATTATACTTCCCATGATCCTGTCTATCTCTTGTTTGGTCATAAACTCTTCCCCTATCTATAGATCTGACAGGTAAATTTTTCCATGCTCTCCTAATTTGCTTATGATATCATCCTTTATGTCTGAATCATTCATCCATTTTGAATTTGTCTTGGTATATGGTGTGAGATGTTGGTCTATGCCTAGATTTGTTTCAAACTGCTTTCCAGTTTTCCTAGAAATTTTTGTCAGGTTCTTGCCCCCCAAACTTGGATTTTTGGGTTTATTAAACACTAGATTACTGTGTCCACTTACTACTGTGTATTGTGTATCTATTCTATTCTATTGATCCACCATTCTTTTCTTAGCCAATACCAGATAGTTTTGTAGTATAGATTAAGACCTTGTAGGCCTCCTTCCTTCATTGCAGAAGACTATTGCTTTGGGGAACATTTTGGAACTACTATTTTACTGTCCTTCATTGACCAGTTTCTATTCCTCCTTCATGGTATTTAGATAAGTATATGAATCTGTTGTATGCTATACCAATACATTTCATTCATTTTTCTTTCTTCTTATTCTTTTTTAACAAGGGTAGCTATAGCAATTTTGTGGCAGGGTGATGATATATTACAAGCTCTTCTGTTTGCTGGTTACATTTCTGTGCCTTAAAATGCTGCTCATTTAGAATTCTTTATGGTTGTTTTTAGGTGGGGAGGGGGGAGACCAGATTACTTAACTGGGATGAATCATCTGGATTTTATAGTCTGGCAAAGTCAGAATAAAAAATATAAATGTTTTTGTTTAAATGGAGATGTAAAATGTGTGAAATGTAATGAGTAATGACTCACCCCTGAAATACCGTATGTAGATGCAGATTTATTCCTAACAGCGGATGCACTAGTATAAATTTTCCTTTTCCAGCCCACAGGGATGTCAATAAGAGGAACATGATATTCAGTCATTCTGTCAGAAACTAAGCAAACTAAAGAGGGACAGAATAGATGATAATGTTCTCTATCAGGGTGACTACATTAGAGGGACACATGGAAAAACTAGGGCTTGAGCTCTTGGAAATCTCTTGGTCTTTAAATTGACTTTTCTTCACACATTTGCCTCTTTGCTTTTGGCTTGTTTCTATAGTGAACCTTAATTTTTATTCTGTTTTATTTTCTTTTTAAATTTAGAAAAGCTCCATTTAGATTTTGTATGGCTCATTTTCATATTAAAGCCCTTTCCCCTTATGACAGAGAATAGAAAATTTTTTTCCAGCCCTCTTTGGGAAAATGATATCCCCCTTTACTTTTGTAATGCCTAGGGCACCTTGCTCTTAAATGTTGGGTTGCCAGAAAACTATTCCAGGGTTCAAATGCTCTTGAAAGATCTGTATGCATTCAAAATCATAGCTCATGAGCCTTCACAGATATGCTTATTTTTACTAGGCATCCAGAGGAAAAATTAGTTTGATGCAAAGGAATTTAATAAAGTAGTACAAAGGGCACAGCTATAATCAAACTAAAGGAAAACCCTCAGATGCATTTTAAAAAATTTAATGTTTTATTTCCCCCAACTACATTTAAAAACAAATTTAGCATTCTTTTTTAAAAATTTGAGTTCAAAATTCTCTCCCTCCTTCTGCTCCCCCTACTCCATTGAGAAGGCAAGCAATTTGACATAGGTTATACATGTATAGTCACACAAAACACATTTCCATGTTAAAACATGCTGTGGAAGAAAACAGACAATCCCTCCCCGAAAAAGAAAGTAAAGAAAAAAAGTATCTTCGATTTGCATTCAGACTCCACCAGTTCTTTTTCTAGAGTTGGATAGCACCTTTCCATATGCATTTTTTCACCATAAAGAGAGGGAAATCTGTCACTTCTAAGAGTCTCAGCTTCTCTCTCTCTCTCTCTCTCTCTCTCTCTCTCTCTCTCTCTCTCTCTCTTATTACCTCTTTTGAACACAGAAAAAGCAACAAGGTATATAGCTTCCTCAGGCATTGTCTGTCTTTTAACCTTCCTCCCTTCTGCTGAAAGGATCCTTGTTCTTATCCTAATCCACTCTCTGATTCAAGGTTAGAAAATCCTGTAAGGTCTGTCCAACTTTGATTGTCAACCTGTATCCCTTTAGAAACATTTCAGGAGCCGCTATTTCAATAAAATGCCAAGTGGTGTCTGAATCTGAGGCTCCCTATTTTCTTAATTCTGGGTTTCTTTTGGTTTTACAAATGAAAGGGAGGAAGAAAGGCAAGGAAAAAAAATGTGCTAAAGGGAGCAGAATAGAGACATCACCTCCCACCTTGTCCTTATTTTAACTTCTTGCCTTTATTATAGATGTGTGGCCACTAACAAGTGTTTTAGGCTTTGAGCTGCCCAATGATATTTTTCAAAGGTTGCTATAAACTATCCTCGTTATGACTTTGCTTATATCATGGTAGTATAAGCATCCACTTAATAATATTGCCTGGCCTTCTTTGAATTGAGTGTTCCTGTCTGACCCATAAATAGTCTACTTAAATTTGGGAATGAGGCAGCTGCTACTTTTGCCCCTCTTGTCTTTTAGATTTTCAGGTCTAAGAAATTGGATGTCTTAGTGAATAAGCCGAAGGCACGCCGACACTGACTAAACTTTCCTCACTATCATCTCCCATGTGTCCCTTACTCCTATCCCCCAAGAGCTATCCTACCAGTCAAATTCAGAGGTTGACAACCTATGGCATAAATGTCAAAGATGGCCAATGTTTTTAGTGATGTGTTGGCATCAGCGCCCAGTAGCTGCTTGACAGCTACTTTCTGTCCAGTAATTGTGCAGTTTCTTCTTGCCTAGATCTCCATTATTGATAATAATTCACATGCAGTCTAACCAGGAAGTGGAGTTCCCTTGGGATCTGTGCTTTACCCTGTGACGATTTTATTAATAATGTGAATAAAAGCATAGAAGACATGCTTATCACATTTAGAGATGAAACAAAGTTGGGAGTAATAGTTGATATAGTAGATGACAGAGTCAAAATTCAAAAAGACCTTAAAAGGTACATGAGCCTGAATTTAAGAAGATGGAATTTAATAAAGAAAAATGTAGAATTTTATGTTTGGATTAAAAAAAATCAGCTTCACAAATTTAAGATATGAGAAGCATGGTTAGGCAACAGCTTGCTTAAAAAAAGATCTGGGGTTTTTAGTGGACTACAAGATCATTATGAGTATTATGTGGCAGTCAAAGAAACATTTGCACTTGTTTCCAGGGATAAGTAAGTGATAGCATTGTAGTGCTCTGCCCTGGTCAGACCACATCTATAGTTATGTGTTCAGTCCTGGGAAGTAGAGTTTGGGAAAGACATTGAAATGTACAGGAGTGTCCAGAGGAGATCAAACTAGAAGATGAAGGGCCTTTAGTTCTTTCCTTGAGAGCAGGTTGAAGCAACTGGGGAGAAGACTCAGGGTGAATAGGATAGCCATCCCCAAATATCTGAAAAGCTGTCAGGTAAAAAGGGGATCAGATTCGTTATATGTGACCCCAGACGGCAGAACCATGGGCAAAAAGGTAAAAAATTGCAAAGAGACAAATTTAGACTCTATGTCAAGAACAAACAAACAAACCCTAACTTTCTAACAACTAGAACTATTCAAGAACGGAATCGACTGCCTCTAATGAGTTGAACTCATTAGATGTCTTTAATCAGAGGCTAGATAACCACTCATCAGGTACATTATAGAACAGACTCCTTTTCATATATGAATTGGAATGGATGGCTGCCAAAGTCTGTTTTGTCTTTAGACTTCTATGATATTGGGTCTCAGAAGTCCTTAGTTGCCAGTTGTTACAGCACCTAGAAATCTTTTCCTAGGCCATGAGTCAGAGTAAATATTGGAGTTAGGAAGTCCTTGGTTCAAATTCCGCCTCTAACATATATTTAGCAAATAATTTAAATTCTCAGTGCCCCCAGGCAATTCTCCAAGATTATAAATTGAAGAGCAGTTACCTATATGCATCAATGGAGGGAGCTTCCTCTGCATCAATGAAATTACACGTCTGGGATCTTTCCAAAGGGGTCGCTGCAAGGAAATCTTTGCAAGTTGTAAGGCATCACACACATGTCAATTATTCTTATTGGCCATGTGAGTATCTATGTAAGCTCTGGTCGGGTATTTTGGGCAGGGATGCTTGGTTCTTCTTTTTCTTCGTTCTCTTTTTTTCTGTTAGTCTAAGGAATTGATAGAGTAGGTGCTGTTAGCAGGTATCAAGGGACAAGGGAATACTAGACTCACCTGGATGAGAGGTGAATCCGAGGACAGGCCATCTAGGTTTTCCTAAGTTAGGGTTCTCCAAGTCCCATTCCAAATCACACTTTATCCTGTAGGGAAAGGGAGAGGGTGAAGGGGAAAGGAATAAGCATTTGTATAGTGCCTAAGACATGCGAGGCACTGTGCTAAGTGCCTTTTTAAAAAAAAGACAAAAATATCTCGTTTGATCCTCACAACCGTGGGAGGTAGAGGCTGTTATCCTATTTTACAGTTGAGGAAATTGAGACAAACAAAGACTAAGTGACTGGCCCAGGTTTATACAAGCTCCTAAGTGTCAGAGGTCAGATTTGAATTCAGATCTTCCTGACTCCAGGACTAGCACTCTATCCACTATGAGACTTAGCTTCCTCTTATAACTTACTGTCCTGATCCAGCTACCTTCTCTACCTCTAATAAAAACAAAACAACCCACAGTAGTACCTATTACTTTATCAGATGTCTCAAAGCTATTTTGGATTTTGGGTGAAGACCTTTGTGCCCTTACCCTCCTTCCCTCTAAATCTGTTCAGGAAAGGAGGTAGGAGAACTCCCTAGTCCTCTCTCTTGACTTGGTACCTTCCTTGTCTCCCTCCAATTATTCTTTTATTATGGGAGAGAATCTTTCCCCTTGCCAACGGATCCCCCAAACCACCTGTTTTTTCACCCATCTTCTGGGCTGTGTATGTGAAAAAGGGATGGGGCAGGATCAAAACATAACATTTAAAAGCACTTTTTAACGTGACTTTTACAATGAATTCATCTGGTTTTTAAGTTTGGGGGCTGGCTATTAAATTCTAAATAAAATTTTTGAAGCCTGGGTTCTTGAGCTAGAAGTTGGTCCCGTGACTGGTTTCTTTTGTAGTAGAGAACATTTTAAAAGAGGAGGATAACCTGTACCTCCTGAGCCATCACATGCTTGGTAGTGCTTATCCCATGGTAGTTATTGTGACTGGAGTTCTGCTATCATGGGGCTATCGTGACATTCAAAATTGTTTTGCTTGTAACATCTCTAAAAACTCCCTGTGTTGTAACCAAAGATCTTTGTTTTTTAATATATATATATGTATATACATATATATAGATAAATATTTACAAATTATATTAAATTTTTTAAACCTTCATTTTAAAAATTTTCAAATTCCAGATTCTCTCTCTTCTTCCTCCCCTGCCCCTTGAGAAAGCAAACAATATTATATCAATTGTAGATGGGAAGTCATGTAAAAAATTTCCATGTTAGCCATGTTGCGAAAGAAAACACCCACCTACCCACCCACCCACACCAAACCAAAGAAAAACAAAGAAAATTTTAAAAATCTTCAATCTGCACTCAGTGCTTATCAGATCTCTCTTTGGTGGTGGGTAGCATTTTTCATCAGAGGTCCTTTGGAATTGTCTCGGACAATTGCCTTGATCAGAGTAGCTAAGTCTTTCACAGTTGATCAGTGTTATAATGTTGCTATTACCGTATACAATATTATCCTGGTTCTATTCACTTCACTTTGTATCAGTTCATGTAAGACTTCCCAGGCTTTTTCTGAAACCCAGGGATGGCTTTCTTAAACTCTGAGGTGCTACAGAAGCAGCCCTAGGCTTGAAATCAGAAAACTTAACTGGATTCAAATCTTGGTTCTGACCCTTAATACCTGTGTGACTTTAGGCAAGTCACTTAACCTTCTTGGCTTCATCTGTATGAAGTTAGATTAGACCTCTAAGGTACCCTTCAGCTCTAAATCTATTTGCTTATGAAATATAGATTTATTTACATATAGTTTTATTAGATCATGGTATAGCATTTAAAAATTTTTGTAAAGCTAGAACAAAATCTTTTCTTTCCTTGGTTTCCACGGTAACAACAAAGGCTATTCAATTCCCAAATGGCAAATTAAACTAAAGTTCAAGGTCCCCACAGCTGGTCTTCTCACCCTGGGATTAAATGCAATTCTGGTTCCATGAAGAGGCACCCTTCAGTTTCATGCCTGTTCCATTGGCTAGCTCTTGCCTTTTCAGTTCTTCAGGATAGTGAAGGGATTCCCAAGATAGCCCAGCCTTGTACTCGCTGTCTTTAATTATTTTGCCAGCCTCCACTTTAACTGCTTCCTGCTCCTGTTCCTCTTCTGTGAAATGGTCCTCTTTAGGGTATTCTAATGGAGATAATTTTACATGGCGCAAAGTGATTGTTGGACATTATGATGCTGACTTTGGGATGAGTCTGGTTATATGCTCTCTTATAGATATTCTTTCTAAACAACTACCCTCCACTGTCTCCACATCCTTGCCTCTTCACCAACTCCATTCCTTGTTACTTACAACAAGGTTATAAGCCTTCTGCTATAGCCAAGCAAACTTGGTTGTTGTCTCCTTACTTACACATTCCCACCTCTATATCTTTGTATATACTATTGCAGTTGTCTTAAATGCCCTCTAATCTATGTCTCTCCCTTCTTTCAAAGTCTGATTAAAAACATTCTTCTTCCAGGAATGTTGCATCAATTAACCTGACAGTAGCAAAGGCATCCTCCTATGTCCTTCTCCTCCAAATCCTGTGTGAATGGATGATTTTGTTTCTTTGTGACCAGAGTGACTGAAATATAATTGAATCGTTAGTGAGCTAATGTTCTATGATGTTTGTATGATAATTCTGGAGGAAGGAAATCATAGCGTCCTGGGATTTGAAATTGGAAGCCTCTGCTAGTGACACTGGGTAGCAGAGTTGGAAAGAAGCTGAGAATGTTTAGGAGAAGGATAGATTAAGAATATAGACCGTTAAGTAGTGCCAATTGTGGCATTGTAAAGACAACAGGTTGGAGGAAAAAGGACTTAAGTCTTTGGGTCTGTTTGAGGGTAGTTGAAAGGATTGTGACCTGACAGAAGAACTGTATGTCTTTTTCTTTTATATTGTCTTATGCATATTATACAGTAGGCTGTAGATACCCAATAATTGTTGTTGACAGACAAAATGATTTAAATTTAATTTTTATCACAATCATTATTGGATTCATTCCTTATAGTATGTCAAATTGATTCAAACCACCAACTTCCTTTCATTATTTGTTTTCAAAATTGATTAATGGTAGTAAGCACCATCCAGACAAGTTCTAGCAGTAGGTGGTTACTTATATGATGTGATTTTGAAGGGCTCCTTGACAGAGGCACCATATATCCCTGAATAGTTTCTCCATTAGCCTACCACGGCATGGCCCTCTCATCCTGCTTTGCCTGAAATTCTCACTACTAAAATAATACAATTACTCTGTTGAGACTTAGACAACAAATATGGTTTTTTTTTCTCCAAAAGGCATCATTAAAAGTTCTCCCTAGGAAGGATGGAAAAGATGGTTATTATCTAATACTCCTGGAATCATCAATTTATAGCTAGATCATTCTCCAGTTTTAGAATAGCTTTCTTACAAATGAGGCAGTGGAGGTTCAGAGAGCCTAAATGTGTCATTTTGATTCATTTTAGAAAAGCATTTATTGGCAAAAAAACAGTCCTTTCTTGCAAGGAGCTCACAGTCTAATGGGGGAGACAACATATTCAAACAACTATGTACAAACAAGATATATCTGAGATTAATTGGGGGTAATCTAAGATTCAATAATCTCTAAGGTTAAAGAGAAGTGGGAATGACTTCTGGCAGAAGGTGGGACTTTAGCTGGGACTTGAAAGAAGCCAGGGAAGCTGGGAGGTGGAGATGAAGAGAGAGAGTATTCCAGGCATGAGGAACAGTTTACCCAAGGTCACACAGCAGTCCTGACTTGTCCCCAGTTCTACCCAGTTCTACCCATCTGCCCAGCCCCATTTCTGTTTAATCCAGCATTTAGGCCCAGCATTGGCATTTTTAAACTTCAGGATCACCCCTGGTGTGGCTTTTTCCAACCCTCTCGATCTGACATAGGTTTAGCATCTCTGATCTCTCCTTGATTCTTCCATTTTTAGCCATGAACAGCCATTTCCTGGTAACTGCATCATGGTTGGAATTGATTAACCAACCAATTAATCAATAAGAATTTATTAAGTGCCTCATATATACCAGGCTTTGTACTATGTACTGGTAATACAAAAATAAAAATTAAACAGATGGAGCCTCCAAGGAGCTTGTACTCAATCAGAATCACATTAATCAACTTCTTAATGTAGAACTCCAAATTGCTTTCTAGAATGACTTTACCGATTCATCAGTGTGCCTATTTTCCCACAGCCTCTCCAACAGCGATATTTTTCTTTTTTTTTTCTTTCTTTTTTTGCCAATCTGATGAGTCTTAAGGTAGAATAAAAGATTGGCTTTAATTTGAATTTCTCTAGTTAATAATGATTCAGAGCATTTTTAAATTTAGCTATAATATTTTAATTTCTTCTCTTGAGAACTACCCATTCATTTCCTTAGACTATGTATCAATTAGGGAATGGCTTTTATTGTTATAAATTTGAATCAGTTCCTTACATTATCTTGGAAATGAGACCTTTATCAAAGAAACTTATAGCAAAGATTTTTCCTAATTGTTTCCCTTTTAATCATAGATATATTGGATTTGTTTGTGCAAAAACTTGTGAATTTTATGAAATCAAAATCATCTGTTTTGTTTTGTCATCTTTTCTATCCCTTGTTTGATCATGACATTTTCTTCTATCCATATATCTGATAGATAATTTTTCCCATATTTTTCTAATTTGTTTGTGACATGACCTTTTAAATCTAGATCATGTACCCATTTGGAACTTTTCTTAATATGAAGTATGCGTGTTTTTCTTCTGTGCTGCTGCACAGTTTTTAGCAGATAGTTAATCCTTATCCCAGGAAATGAGATCTTTGTGTTTGCTGAATGCCACCTACTAGATACATTTGCTTCTATTGTGAACCTGATCCGTTCCATTGATTGATCTCTCCATTATAAAACCAGTACCACATTGTTTTGAGAATTACTGCCTTATGGTATAGTTTGAGATCTGGCACTGTTAGACAGCTTTCATTCCCATTTTAAAATATTCTTTCATTTGAGATTCTCAGCCTTTTTTTTGGCCTCCATATGAATTTCATTATGCTTTTCTTTTTGGTTCTGTAATGTAAGCCTTTGGTAGCTTGATTGGTACGGCATTGAATAAGTACATTGATTTATGTAGGGTTGTCATTTTTACCCTCTTGACTCATACTATCCATGATTGATTGATATTTTTTCAATTATTCACCAAACAAGGAATGCTTTTTGACCCAGCCATACCACTATCAGGCCTGTGCCCAAAAGAGATCAAAGAAATGGAAAAAAGTCACATATATACATATGTGTGTATATATATACAAAAAATATGTATAGCAGCTCTTTTTGTGGTAGCAAAAAAAGCCAAAAAACAAACAAACAAAAAAGCCCTGGAAAGTAAAGGAATGCTTATCAATTGAGGAATGACTGAAATATGGGATGCGAATGTGGTAAAATACTACCATGATGTAAGAAACGAGGGAATAGATGATTTCAAAGAGACATGGAAAAACATAAGAAATGATATAGAGAGAAGTTAGCAGAACCAGGAGAACAATTTGTATTTATAAAAACTGTAAGAACTATGATCAATGAAGTAATCACCTATGATTCTGGAAGACTGATGGTAAAAACATGCTATCTACCTCCTGACGGAGAAATGATAAATTTTGAGTGTAAAATAAGATGTATCTTTTTGTGTATGGCTGATAATAAAATTTATCTTATTTGACTACATATTTGTTACAAGGAATTTATTTTTGTTTTCTTTTTTTCCTCCAATGGGATAGAAGTAGAGAGGGATAGAAAATAGATTTCTGTTAATTAAAAAAACTTGAAAAAATAGAGGGGTGGATGGATGTCACAGGTGTGAAATATTTCAGACAATTTCAGATGAGGTCACTATTGTTAATTTTGTTTAATGTTTTCCTTTGTTACAAGAAAGGTCTTATAGGGTAGGGGCAATATAAAGATATTTGTAATATAAAACCAAAACACATCAATAAAACTTAAATAGCAAAATAAAAAACAAAGAATCATAATAATCAGATTTAGAGTTAGAAGGCCCTTTTGTTGTTATTGTTCAGTCATGTCCAGTTGGTTTGCCATTTCCTTCTCCAGGGGATTAAGGCGCACAGAGGTTAAGTGACTTGCCCAGGCTCACACAACAGTGTCTGAGGCCAGATTTGAAATCAGGTCTTCCTGACTCCAGGCCCAACACTATCCACTGAGCACCTAGCTGCCTCCTAAGGCCTTTTGAGATCATCTAATTCAACCCATTCATTTTACAGATGAAGAAAATGAGGCCAAGAGTAATTAAGTGATTTGCTAAAGGTCTCATAGGTAGTACGGGGTAGAAGTAACAGAATACATACAAACCATAAATTTCATCATTGAGCCTAAGGAGAAAACTCTGGCCTAAACCATGAAACAGAATTGTGTGGCCCAGAACTAGACTTTTAACTCCTCTAGAATTTAGCTTTTATTTAAACTCATGTATAACTGTGTGGCCTCATATCTGAGTTATTTTGGACTGGGCTCTATTCCAACATGCAAATATCTAGATGGGTTGAAGAACTCTTTCTCCCATGTGTTTACACAGAAGAAATCCTCTTGCTATGGGAGCTGGCATGGTCAGACCTCTCTCCCCCAATTTAACAAGTAAACAAGAGGTCCCACTATATAAGGGATTTTGTATAGCAGATAGTCAGGAAATACAGAAATTTGAATCCATCAAATAGCAAATAGTAAGTGTCTGAGGCTGGATTTGAACTCATGAAAATGAATCTTCCTGATTTCAAGCCCAGTGCTCTATCCATCATGCCATCTAGCTGCCCCCTGTTACCTCAAGAATAAAATAAATTTAAACCTCTTCACAATCTGGCTTCAACTTCTCTTTCTAGACTGATTCCACATTACTGTTTCTCATGTACTTTATGTTCCAGCACAACTGGCCTACTTACTGTTCCCTGTTCACAACACTGCCCCTCCTGCTCTTTGTCTTTGTACCGGCTATCCCCAATGCCCAGAATTTTCTTCCTCTTTACCTCCACCTCTTAGAATTAGTCTCAACTAAATTAAGTCTCAGCTCAGGTTATTTCTGTCTTGATTCCCTTTCATTGAATTATATTCTCTTCTTCCCTACCCCCAACCAAATGACTTAGTATTTATTATTTTTTTGGTGGGAGTGTGTTGTTTTTATCAAATACCTTAAAGATAGTGACTGTTTTCTATTTATTGTTATATCCCATTACCTAGTACAGTGTCTAGCTCATAGTAGGCATTTAGAAAATAATGTTGAATTGAACAATCATGAAACCTGGAAACAAGGTCATAGTCCAATACTTTTCTTCCTTATTCTGAGGATTGACAACACAAAGAACATTTTGGTAAGGCTTTTGTGAATAATGACAGCCATGCCAACTGGTTTCCAGTTTGATTAACCTTCAGAATCTACCGGGCTTTATTGGAAAGCATAGGGAAAATCTATGACATTTTAAGAATCTTTCTCTTCTAGCACATGGGATGTGTTTCATAATAGCAAGCAATGCCTCACTACAGATACTTTCCACTTGGGAACAAAATTGTCCTTTTGTTGTGTGATTTTCATCCTGGGAAATGCATCTTGAATATATTCTGCCTTTTTAAAAATTTATTTTGATCGAAGCAACTTTTTTTTTTTTGCAGCTCTTGTCATTGGGCCTAAGTAATGGCCTTATTCTTTCTTCTTTAACATGTGACTTCTTTTTCTCCTTTTGAATTTGCAAACTTTTCCTTTCTAATATTTTGCCCCAGTTTTCCTGAGAGGATGAACTTATGCAGCACTGTGTTGATGCTAACAAGACTTGTAACTTTAATTACACGGGTCTAGAGTTGTTTTCATTTCCATTTTCCTGAGCAGCTTTTCATTTTGGCAAGGAAATAGGAGATGCTATCTCTTGCTTATCTTCCCATGTAACAATATTGAGAAGAGTGCAACTTTGTGTGCAGATTTTCCACAGCTCACAATTCAGTTCAGAGAAAGAGCTCTCAAGATATTCATTGCTAAAACATGGGCCATTCAACACTTGACCTATTGAACAAAGGTCTGTGAGAGCACCCACTGAACTACAAGGGTAGGAGTGTTAGAAACAGCTTGTCTTCTTTGGATGAGTCACTGGGGGTGACGTGATCTCATAACCCATTTTGCAGTTTGTGGAGATAGCGTTAACAATCCTTTTCTTGTTATCTTTCATGTAGAGTTAAGCTTCAGTGGAGACTTTTTTACTAGTCCATCCCCCAAAACTTGTGACCATAGCCCATTTTGGTGTCCATGACATGCATTTACAAAAATCCTACCATAGTTGTTGTCAGTTGACAGTCTTCTTAACTTTAGACAGCATAAATATATATGTTTGTATGGATGTGCGCATGCGCTCGAATTTTTTCTTCTCTGTCCACTCCTAGTTTGTTGTCCTGACTACTGGTTAACATTTCAGGTGTTTACCTATGTTCCCTTAATCCTCTTTGCCTCAGCTTCCTTATCTGTAAGATGAGTGGGAGAAGGAAATAGCATACCACTCCAGTATCTTTGCCAAGAGAATTCCAGGGTCAGAAACGACTGAAAATGACTAAAAAACCACAACAACCTGTGTTCCCTGGGTGGATGAATAAACACAAAATGGAAACTATTAGAGTTGACAAACTGTCCTTTTTCAATAGTAGTTAACTCCTGGAAAACTAATATCGACTTTTAAAGGCTTGGGGGTAATAAGAAGAAGAACCTGAAATAGTTGAGGAATCCAAAAGAATGTGTGATCTATTTGGTTCTCTTTCTTCTATATTGCTTTTTGGTAAGAAAGGGAAGCCCAGATGTCCAAAGTGATTTCCTTGTATCGAGCAGCTGCAGAAATCTATTCCAGTGTTTCTACCAGACTAAAAAAGGGTGAATTATACTTTCTAAGCCTAGCCTTTGGATCTCTGTTTCAACTTCAAAGCTTCTCACTTAATATCTATTTTCATCCCACAGGGACATTTAAACCCTGCTTCCTGGTACAGGAAGGTAGAAAAGGATGAGTTGAATGAAAAATCATATCTTCTAGAACCCATCCAAAGCAGCTCATTTCACTTTACTTGCCAGAAGGATTTGAGCTTGAGTGAATGATTTCATTGCACCACTTGTTCTAGAATTTGCCACCTTAAAAAAAAGACAAAACCAGCTGTAAAAGCCATGCACACTTACCACCAGTGATGATAATTATTAGTAATGAGAGAAACCCTTAGTATTACGTGGGCTAGTACCCTGGAGAGCGAGAACCATGGCACTGAATTTTGTGTTCTCTTTTAAGGGCAATACCAGAGATGCTGTTACCTCTGTATTGATATCCCTCCTGAAATTTCACTTATGCTTGCATATACTGGCTCAAACCAAAATTCTGTTTTTATTATTCATGACGTCTTGTTAAGGGGAATTGAAATCCCTGTGTTCATCAAAAAGATTTTCTTCCCTTAGAATGTGTGCAGGTTGGGAAAAATTGTTTTTTAAAGATGGTACATCAAAATCAAGATTGTGATGCCATCTCACTCTCATTTTCATAACTCTTTTCTCAAAGTAATTATGACATGAAATTATTCATTTGAAATGCCATAAAATGGAGGCACTTTGGAAGAGAGAGTCACATGTTTGTTGTTTCTGTTATCAAATGATGTGAAAATGATTAGTCAGGTCTTTAATTCAATCTGGGAAGAAAAAAACCTCTCATTTTAAATAGCAAATATAGTACTTAACATTCTCTCTCTTTCCGAGTTATATAACCAACACCTTCACCACCAGATTTGGAGAAGTGCCAGACTACAAGCAAACCAAGAAGAAAATAAAGGCTCCCTGCATATGAAAGACCTTAGCATCCATAGAAAGTCCCTCTTCAACTTGTTCTCTATGTTGGATCTCCATGGCAGCGGCAAAAGCTTGTTTTGAGCATGATAGATGACATAAACCTTTATGGTGGTGAGGAAAAACCACTGGCTTTGGAATTAGAAGAAGCACAGGTTCAGGATATCAGTTTGGCCACTTATTAGCAGCAATATGAGCTTGGGCAAATCACAACATCTCTGATCCTCAGTTTCTTTATCTCTGCAATGGGGATAATAATGCTTTTGTTTTTGTTGTTTTTAAGCAGGGCAATTGGGGTTAAGTGACTTGCCCAAGATCACACAGCTAGTACATGTGTCAAGTGTCTGAGGCTGAATTTGAACTCAGGGCCTCCTGACTCCAGGGCTGGTGCTCTACTCCACCTAGCTGCCCCAATAATAATAATTTTAAGAGCTACGTCAGAACTGTTTTGAGAAAAACACTTTGTAAACCTTTCAGAGCTATCTATAAATGTGAGTTATTATTAACTAAATTTAAAATATTCCAGAACATAAAGTAGAAAGAAAAATATAATACGTAAATACTGCCATCTCTGCCTTTAATTAGTGAGTCAGAAAATGATGTTAATGAGGACAAAAATCACAGTTTTGATAATGGGAAGGGGCAATTAACTTCAGTCTGAAGCAGAAATACAGATCGTAAGTTACCTTCTGCCAGCTGTCTCACCAATGTGTCATTGTTATAGGGGTTGAAGTACAGATGGAGCAAAACAAATTGCAGATCCAAAAAGACCCATGCCCCCTTCTGGAAACAGCAACAAACAGTGACACCAACAGCAGCAGCAGCTCATGGCTCATGTCCTGTGCTGATTATGGCTTGGTAGCATCATTTTTGGATATGGAGGACAGTATATACTATACACATATAACTTGGAATTTAACTTAAGAGGTTTCTTTAGTCCACATAGTAATCACTTCTAAGCCTCTTCTATCAAACTTTTAGTCTGAATTGCTTCATTTGCTCAATCAGAACCTTCTTCTTAGTTGTCATTGAACTTGAGGAAATTTTAGGCTAAGGAGAGGGCTTCTGGCAACCAGAGGAATATGAGGGCATTCGTTGTCTGGGGGTTACAGTGGGAGGTGATGAAAGAGAGACTTTACCTTGTTAGCAGTTTTTGTCAGGGCGAATGTGCCTTTTCTGCTGAAAATGATTGGTAAATACATATGAAGTAGATTGCCACTGCCTTTAAGGAAAAAGGAAGGGAAGAAGGAGACTAGAATAAGCATTTATATAGCACCTACTATGTACCTTTACTAGATGATGTAGGTCAGAGTTGTATTTCCTTTGGAGACAGTTGGCCATTTGCCATTGAATTGTTAGGGATACCTTGTGCTTCTAGACTACGAGGAAAGGCAAAAATAGTGACTCTGGGATTTCTGCCAAGTATTCTGGAATTCTGGGAATTTGCTCAACAACACGTCACTTTTCCTTTTGGTGCCCATGGCCATTTCTATAGACAGCATCACAGTTTCATAGATGGAAAGGCCCTCAGTAGCCATTTAATCAATACATGTCTTTTAAAGAATCCCTTCTACCACATACCCATTCTCTGCTTAAAGCCCTCCAGTGAATGAGAAGTCATTCTGTCTCAAGATATTCCATTCTACTTGTTCATAGCACTAATTTTTAGGAAGTTCTTCCTTATATCAGGTCCCTCTCATATTGCCTGGGTATCCAAGACCCTCATTGTGGGGACTCCTTTGGGCCCACCCTTTCACAGTAATACTTCATGTTCTGAGCCTTCCCCCTCCAAAATCTTTTTGCTTCATATCTCTTTTTTCCCAGCTTCTGGCTAGGTAACAATTAATTTGATAAACTAATTCCTGCTCTAGTGCTAATGAGGGAAAATGGCTTAATATGTTACTTCTCCCAGGAGCCTTCTGGTGGCTTACTTCCTTAATTCAAAGGATTGATTCTACTGCTAAGAATTTTTAGTACCATGGTAGGCACATTTTGGGGATGTAAGGTTTTTTGGCATCCTTAAAATGGTATCATTTAGGTGACGGTGAATAGCCAATCTCTACATTTGTTAAACCAACTTCTGCTATAAAATTTCCCATTCTGTCAAGTACTGTTGCGGGTGGTAGAGGAGGAGAAGGGCTCTGAGATACTCCTACACTATTAGCATTGTATGGGATCAAGTAAAACTGGAATTGTCCCAGTGTAGACCACATGATGAGGTACCCAGGTGACTCATTAGATAGAGCTCTGGGCCTGGAGTCAGGAAGATCTGACTTCAAATCTGACCTCATACACGTAATAACTGTATGACCTTGGGCAAGTCACTTAACTCTGTTCGCCTTAGTTTCCTGGTCTGTAAAATGAGCTGGAGAAGGAAATGGCAAACCACTCCAGTATCTTTGCTAAGAAAACCCCAAATGGGGTCACAAACAGTTGGATATGAATAAAAAATGACTAAACAACAAGAAGACGATATGATGTTGTCTTTTGTAGTCTTCTGTTTAAAAACATTTTTAAGGGAATACAGTACAGGCTCTTAACCTGGGGTTCATGAATTTGTTTTTTTACATTTTTTTTGAAAAGTGCATTTCAGTATAATTAATTTTCTTTGTAATCTATGTATTTTATTTTATGCATTTAAAGCCATTAGTTTGAGGAGAAGTCCATATGTTTCCCCAGACTGTCAAAGAGGTCAATGATATAAAAGAGGTTAAGAGCCTCTTCTGGCTTAGAGCTTTTCCTTTTAACACATCTGAGCAAAGTTAATCTTTCCTTGCAATTTGAAGTTTTGAACCCTGAGGTCATGTAAGTTATCTATCAGAATAGTCTGGGGCAGTTCACTTTTTATATCTGCAATTGCTGTACTGTGAGCACATTAACATTGGCACACAGGCCAAGGGGAACTGAGATTTATTTGTAAATTTCTTGCCTTGGACTTTCAGTCTATAACACTTTTTTTGGTGGGATAACAGGAAAAAAGCTTCATTTTAATATTTAACAGAAAGACATTTTGGACAGATAACAGAGACCCCCTTACCTTTTTAATGGCAGAATGTATAGAACCTTATGATTTCCTCTCCTCCTTCCTCTGTCTACTTTAAAGAATGTAGAGGATCCTGAATCCCTTTTTTAATGTCAAAGAATGCACAGGATCCTATGACCCTAAAATCTTGTCTTCCCTGCTTCCACTTTTAATGACAAATAATATATAGGATCATAGAATCCTTTCTTTTAATGTCAAAGAATGCATAAGAGTGTAAATCCCTTTTTTTTAATGGCAAAGAATGTATAGGATTCTAAGACCCTATGATTTCCACTACTGATGCTTTTTTTAATGGCAAAGAATGCAATTTAAACACAAGCATGGAGATGCCTGAAAGGAAGTTGCTTTGATAAAGATGTTTTTAAGATTGATTTTTCCCTGTAGTGTTAGCTGAGTGATTTGGAAATTTTGAAAGCAGTATCTAATTCTTTGGGCTCTCCATCCAAACCTCATTACCTCCCACCCAACCCTTGGAGACCATTAATTCTCCAGAAAGATTGCTGAGACAAAGTATGGAGCGATCAATTGTTCACAGAGGTGAACATGCTGCTGTCTGGTGACATGGTGTATATATAGCAGCCACTGTTTGTTCTCTGGAAATTGACTGTACTAGAATTGGTTTTTTTGGGTGGTGGGGGTTGGAACCCTAACATTTAACATAGGGAAAGTGGGGGAAAGAGAGCAAGTTTGATGGTTGCTGTGCCAATTACAAGTATTTTCCTGAGAAGGTTTTCCTTTCTGAGGATGCTTGGCTTAAATATTACCCTCACTGTCTTCAGCATGCTTTGGGCATTGCTCTGAGCACAGTGGGAATTACAGAGTGGGCGAACAGGCACAGCTCTAATTTCAGCTTATGATCAGTTTAGTTTTTGGATGCTTCAAGGCCAGTGAGGAGACACTCACGTTGGTACTAATTTACCTCTTTGACTTCTGGGAAGCTTTATTGGCTTGAAATTGTACTAAGACATTTGGGACACCCTGTATAAAGAGATTCTTCTTCTAAGTGTCCATCTCCACATCTCCATTCTCTAAATCACCACAGCCATGATCAAAATTGCCAATTTAGGATTATTTATCTTCTGTTCCTTATCTTGGTTTTCCTTTCTAGTTCCTTCCTCTTCCCCCCCATGCCATCTTCCCTAAGATACATAGTTCTACCTTGGGTGCCTTCAGTCATATGGAGAGAAGCAGTCTAATGTGCTAGTGTATACTAAGGAGTTAGTGGTTTAACATGTCACTCTCAAGAATATTTGCATCCTTAAAGAGAACACTGGAAAAACACAATGTTCAATCTGAAAGAATGAATTGCTAATGGTAGAAACTGCAGGCAGTGTAGCAGACTTGCAGAAAATATTTTTGAGCAAGAGTACTTTCATGGCATCCTTCTTGTAGATTTATAAATAGAGCTAGAAGAAACCTTAGAAATCATCCCAGCTCTTCTTTTTACTACCTTTTTATTTTGGACTTGCACTTTACCCTTATAGGCTTCAGTTTTCTCATCTGTGAAATAAGGGAGTTGAACTAGATGACTTCTGAGATCTCTTCCAGCTCTAAAGCTATGATGCTCTGATTTGGTCTGACCTCCTCAGTTTTTAGATGAAGAAATGAGGCTCAGAGATGTAAAGTTACTTCCCAAGGTCACACAGCTAGAATAGAAGCTTCTCTGTTCTTTCCACTACGTACCAGTGAGGTGATTAAGCATTGCCTGGGTATGAGGTTGTACCTCTAAATTGCTATCTCGATGCCCCCATTTCCCTTTTTTTCCCTCTCCTTTTCCCTATCTGTCCTAACCCTTTCTCTACTCCAGATTAAGGGTAGAGGATTGGGTAGGCTGGAATCATGTTCATATTTAAAGGATAACTATTATAATTCTTTTAAACATCTCCCTCACCTTCAAGACATCATCATCATCATCATCATCATCATCAAATTAGTACTTATAAAATACTTTACCTACATGATCTTCATTAATACTCACAATAACCCTTTGAAGTAGATGGCATTATTATTCCCATTTTACAGATGAGGAAACGGAACCTGAAAGAGGTTAAGTGACTTGACCGGAGTCATACAACTTGTAAGTATCTAAAGCAAGATATGATCTCAGGTTTTCCTGACTCCCAAGTCCAAAACTATTCACTGTACCAGCTAGCTGTCTCTTTCTTTACCATGCACAATATCCTAGGAGTTGGCCCTTCTTGTCAGAAGAAGCCTCATATATTTTAAAGGCAAACGCCCTGCCTCAGGCATCAATCTCCTGCCTCAGGCATCAGTCCCCTCTGCAATATCTCAAGTGAGTGGTCATCCAGTCTCTCTTGGACATTTCCAAATTAGAGATTTGTCATCTGGATTTCATAGGAAGGACTAAAAGTGTCTTTCAGTCAATCAATTAATCACACAACAAACATGAATTAAGTGCCTACTATGGCACTGTGCCAGACTCTGGGTAAGCAGAGACAAAAATGAAACCGTCCCTGTCTTCAAGGAGCTTATGTTCTATTAAGGAGATAATTTGTACCTACAGAGGTAGATTAGAAAAGAAATTATTTAAAAAATTTAATCCTCTTACACTTCATAGAATCTCAAGTTTTGGAGGCCCTTGTATTCTAATCTGTACTGGAACAAGAATTTTCTCTAGGATATAGCCACAACTGGTCACCCAGCTGCCTCTTCAATACTGTAAATGACAGCATGGCCACTGCCTCCCAAGGCCAACCATTCCACTCTGGTGGCTGGCCCTAGGCCTTTGGATGTTTTTCATTGCATCAAGCTGAATTCTTCCTGCCATTGCTTCGGTTCTGCTCTTTGAGCTGACTAAAACACATCTAATCATCATCTAACTCCATGTGGCAGCCCTTTAAATTCTTCGAGACAGATTTACCATCCCCTTTAAATTTTCCCTTCTTCAGGTTAAACACCAACAGGTCCTTCAATTCATCTTCTTATGGAACGGTCCTTAGTCCTTTAGTGGTCCTGTGCATAAACACAGTTGTCCATAGCCCTCCTAAAATGCAGTACCCAGGACAGAATAGAGAGCTCCAGATGTGCCCTGACAGGGTCAGAGTCCAGCAGGGCTGTCACCTTCCTTGTTTTCCATAGTAAAGCTCAAAGCCAAAGAGCATATTTTGCTCAGTTCCATGCTTTTAAGGCTTTAAAAGCATCAGTGTTATCCTGCATCCGTATCTTTTTAGAAAACAACACCCTGAAAGGAAAAAAAAAATAAGATAATGCCATATCTGTTGAGAATTTTTGATATAAGAGAATTGATAGGAAAACTGTCATTAAAAATGTTGAGAATAAATATGTAGGCTAGTGCTTTCTTCTTTGATTTAAAGCTTTATTGGAAAATCATACTGATTTATATGCTCCTCCTCCCACTTTACACACTATGTCCTGTTTTTGTATCTTTGCACTTGTAGGTCTGGAATGCTTTGCCTTCTTATTTCCTCCTCTTAGGACCAGTACCTTCCTTCAACACTCAACTCAAATGCCATCTTGTGCAGGAGGCCTTTCTCCAACCTCCCTTACCACCCATCCCCTGAGTGGTTAGAGGCTTTTCTTTTAGAGTTACTTCCTTCTCCTCTGTATGCATCATCCCCGTATCTATTTGTGTACGTCTCTCACATTAGAATGCAAACTTCTTGAGGGCAGAGTCTAGTTTCACCATTCTTTGAATCCTGTGTACCCAGCACAACATTTGACACATACTAATTGCTTTCTAAATGCTTATGGACTGACTGACTGACTCCCGTACTCCCGGAGGGCAGGGACCATTTTGCTTTTGTCATCTATATCTCTACCTCTCAGAATAATGCCTGACACATAGTAAGCTTTTCGTAAATGCTTGCTCATTGTTTGATTGATTGGCTTAAGCAAGATGGGCAAGTCACTCACCTCAACGGAGAGCTTAAAGTTGTTTTTAAATAAAGGAATGAATAAAATGTCTTTTGGCAGATCTCCCATCAGAATGTGTGATATAAAATTTTCCTTCTAGCTAAGAGAGGCCTTCCCCATTTTCTCGGAAATGGAATAAATTTTGTTATAGTTATCTTTCAAGATACTGGCTAATCTCTGCAAATAAAATACTGCAAAATTTAAACGTCAGGTTTTAGTTGTGGAAAAAAGCTTAAATGTGCATGTGCCCCATGATGAGAACAGCCTTAAGTGCTTCATAAGAGCAAAGCCTTGGACAGAAACCTGCCAGGCTGGCTTCTGCTGGATGCCTGACCAGTAATGGAAGCTCATCGCTACTGTCATGAGCCATATCAAGTTTACTCCAAATCATGCCCCTGGTGAGGACAGAAACATTTTTTATGGACCTAATGTAGTGTTCCTTTTTCCAGTACAGATTGTAAACTCTTCTTAGAAAAGGGAGTTTCTTCCCCAGGCAAGGCCTCTCAAAACCAGTGAAACCACAGCTCTGGATGAAAAAAGTGATGAGGATGTTAGCAGATTTTCCTATTGGGTCTTAATAGTACTTTTACTGATTTCCTTTGAATAAGATTTCTTTCAGACCTGCCTATATGAAAAAAAAAACATGATAAAGAAACTAAGGAAATAGGTCTTATAATCTCAGTTCTGCCAAGGACTCATTGTGTGACCTTGGATAAGTCACTTCACTGTCTAGAATGAATGACCTCTAAGTTCCTTCTTAGCTTTAATTTTATGATTATAGGATTATAATACTTTAATGTTCTTATTCTTATATATAAAACTCCAAGTTGCATATCAGTTGCCAATCTACATTGGTGAGGGGAGTTTGTAGTTTATAAATTGTTGAACTCACATGTTAAGATTAAAAAAGAAGAAAAAATAGCCCTAAGACCCCATCTTTTATTTTGGAGGGGTGTTTATGTATATGTTTAGGTGGGGAGGGGGAGAGAGGAGGAAAGTGGTTAGGTAGGGGAAGGCACCTATACAGCCACAGAACCAACATTAGGTCTTTTTCTGAAGTAGGCAAAATTTGTTTTTTCCAGTCATAAAATATTCCTTTCCTTATGACTGCTCTTCTTTGTGAGTGTCATCCTTAAGAGTGCTCTCCTACCTTAAAAATGTCCTTCTCTTCTTTCCTCTTACCTTCCTTACTACTATGTATTATATCATATTTGTATCTATCTGCCCTTCAGGCTGCTGGTGGGGCACTGAGTCTGGGGTTAGGAAGACCTGAGTTCAAATATGGCCTCAAATACTTATAGCTGAGTGACCCTGGGCAAGTCACTTAACCCTTGGTTTACAGTTTCAACTGTAAAGTGAAGATCATAACAGTACTTACCTCCCAGGATTGTGAAGATCAAATGAGCTAATATTTGTAAAAGCACTTAGTACAGTATCTGACACATAGTAGGGCTATATAAATGCTTATTTGCTTCCTCTTCCTCCTCTTTTCCCCTTAAGGGACTTCGACTTTGTGATCTGAATACAAACATACATATATCCCAATGGTAACAGGTCACTACTGTCATTTCTTCCTTGGAAAAGTCTAAAAATAAAAAATTTCCCTACAGGTCCATGAAAACATTCTTGATTACCCTCATGGGGTGTGCTGACTCCAACCAAAGTCAGTCTTGACAAGTTTAAACAAACTTGTCAGCTCTGGAAAAATTGAGTCTAAAAATTTCCCATCAACTCTTCCTATATATAGGGTCTTCATAAATTCCTTGTGTGGCTTTAAAATGTTTAACTTTGAAATCTCAGTAACTTAGGTTGTAAATATAAGAGAAGAAATCCATAACTGATATTTAAAGGCAAGTTTTGTTCAAACCTTAAGGACAACAGTATTATGATGTTATGTATGTCAGGTTGAATTCTTTATAACCCAAATAATCCCACGAACTCACCAGGATATGATGCTTCTCCTGAGGCCTAATCTTCCAGCTCCCTACATTGCAATCCTATTCCTGCGCAAAGATCTCATGAACAACAAAGTCAGACAGAAGGATCCCTTTTGTAGGAGTGAAAAACTGGAAGCCCACTCGCAGTGGGTGCTCCTGTGCTGGTACTGGCTGAATGTCTTGTGGTATACGAATGTACTGGAATACTATGGTACCATTAGAAACAATGAATATGAAGAATTCAGAAATGTATGGGAAGAATTGCACAAATGGATGCAAAGGGAAGTAAGTAGAACGAAGAAGACAGCGTAAACTTTTGGTCTCCAAGAACAGATGATAAAACACTTCCTTTCTTTCAACAGATGGCCATGAGTACAAGATGTTGCAAACAGTTTTAGAGTAAGGCACTTTGTTGCCTGGTTTTGCCTCATTGTTTTTGTTCAAGGAAGGGCTTTTTTTTGTGTTGGTAGCCATATCAGTCAATAACTGATAGAGAAGAAAAAAATTATAATCTTTAAAAATATTGAGTTGGTGATATTAGATTAATCTCCACCAAAGAGCATGACTTTGTCAAATAAAAACACTTTTTAAATGTCCTTTTTTAAAAAAGAATGTGCAATGGCAACAAATTTGTCTACCTCTGGCTACCTACATCTGGAAAAAGGACATTTTTTAATTGTACAGTATATTGTACTATGTTGCACGTTTTGAATCAGTACATTCAGACTACTAATTCAGAGCACAGGACTCTGGCTTGTTGAAAAGGGTGTTGTCAAACTTAAATCGGTTGTTTTCAGGGAATCATTTGCAATCTTTTCCATACAATTATCCCATGCTTGTTAGTTAGAGTCCCTGGTTTGTCATTCATGGAATCAGTTTCTCTAAGTTTGGTGGCAGGTTCTTGTATTTAGAGCCCAAAGGGACCTCAAAGGTCATCTGGTCCAGCAGCTTGTTTTTCTGTTGAAGAAATGGGGGCCTAGAGGGGCCAAGTGACTTGCTCAACATCACACGGTGGTATTTTATATGGCAGAACTAGAATCTGGCCGAAATCTAGTGGAAAGCCCACTTTTTGACTCTGGATGGGACTTAGGGGGAGTAATATAGACGATGAAGCAAGCGAGGGTGAGAAAGAGCAGTCAGAGAGGGAGGAGGAGAATGTTTCATGAGCACCAAGAGAGGAGAGAGGAGCCAGGCAGAAAGGTCAAGGATAAGGAAGGAGAAAAGATCATCAGATCAAGAAATTAAAACTTGGCAATTCATTCTGGAGAGAGCAAGTTCTGCTGATTAATGAAGTTGGGAAAAAGATTGCAAAAGCATTGGGATATAAATGAGAGGAGTGAAAGTCAAGGCAATAGACTTTGGCCAAAAAAAATGGAGGTGCTTGAGAGGGTTTGAAGGCATTCTCTAGTGTTTAAGAAATTTGTTGTTGTTGGGTCATTTCAGTCATGTCTGACACTTCCTGACCCCATTTGGACATTGGTGTGGTTTGCCATTTTCTTCTGCAGCTCGTTTTATAGATGAGGAACTGAAGCAAACAGGGTTAAATGACTTGCCCAGGGTCACACAGCTGGTAAATGTCTGAGGTCACATTTGAACTCAGGATGATGAGTCATTCTTTCTGACTCCAGGCTTTGTGCTCTCTCCATTGTGCCACCTAGCTGACCATTTAAGAATACTAAAATCATATTGAGCCACTTACTTCAAAAATCTTCAATAGTTTCCTACAGCTTTCCAAATAAAATAACTTGTTTAGTATAAAAAGCCCTCCACAACATGGTATACCACTCCACATAATGTGGTGCAGTGGTGTCAAATTCAAATAGAAATGGGGCCACTAAATTGTGATATGGATTCCTGTGGGCTATATATTGACTTAGAAAACCACATATTTACATTATCTATCTTTTATTGTATTTTTGTTTTGTGAACTATTTCCCAATTACATATTGATCTGGTTTGGGCCACACTTGGGAATTGGCCCACAAGCCACATATTTGGAACCTCTGGCATAGTGAATAGACTATTGGACTGGGGTTCAGGGCAGACTTGGGTTCAAATCCCCCATCAGCTACTCATTAGCTGTGTGAACTTGGGCAAAATACTTGGCCTCTCTGTCCCTTCCTTTCCTCACCTGTAAAATGAGGAGACTGGCTTATCAAGTCCCTTCCAGTCTGAAATATACATTCATGATCTAATTAGAAATTAAATTTCTATGTGGCACATATTTTTGATAGTAAGTGATGACTTTTTTTATCCCCCTTACAGCAAATTTAATCCTGCTGCTCTCTCAGGGTCCAATTTTCCTCATCTATAAAGTAAAACCAGACTGGACAAGCTCCTGATCTATAAAATAAAACTAGACTCAATGGCCTCAAACTACCTTTTACCCAGTGGTACACTGGTAAATGTTTGATGACTAGCTCAGCCCCTCCCCCCAAAAAAGTACTTTAGATACACTTTTAAGTTTAATCTGCATTATTAATATTTTCTCCATCACTTTCTTAAGTATAAACAATAAATAAAACAATAACTCAAACCCACATTTGTAGCATTTGCTGATTTCTGAGGTGTAAATGCTCACACCTCCATCACTTTCTTGAGTATAAACAATAAATAAAACAATAACTCAAACCCAGATTTGTAGCATTTGCTGATTTCTGAGGTGTAAATGCTTGCACTGAACATTTAACAATCAAGTCTTTCTTGAGCACGCCCTTGGCTTCTGCCTCTCCACCTTTGAGCAATATCTTCTCAGATATTGGTAGCCACTTTTTGTCTGTCACAGGAACTGAAACAATAAAACTATGTGCCACACTGGAATTTAGTTGCCTGAAAAGTAAATACACTTTCTTTTAAATAGTGTTTACAGATGGGTTCTAGCACACCAACGGCCCAAGTCAGCATTTCTCAAACTTCAGTCCATGGACCCCTGAGGTTCTGCTAAATAATCCATGGGGTGAAGTAGGAGGAAAAAAAACACTGTACACACACACACACACACACACACACACACACACAGCAAATCCATATGTTTCCTTTTCTGTCAGTCTCCACCTGCCACATGCCACTGCAGCTGGGCCCCTGCCATCTTCTACCTACTTAGAGATCTAGCTCCTATTTTAGTCAAAGCTACAGCTAGGCACAGGGACCTAACTGGAGGTAAAGATTTCAGCCAAACAGTAGAAGACCAGCCTACATATCTGGGGGAGCAGGGCTCATTCCGTTGTCACCTCTCACCCTCAAGTGACCAATTCAGGCCAGAGCTTAAATCTCTGGCAGCACGAACTCAGGTCTTTGTGACTCCAGGCCTGGCACTCTATCCACTGCACCATCTAGCTACTTTACTTTCACCCTTTTACCCTTTTCTATAGCCACATTCCACCCCCTCTATACCAAATTCTATCATTTTAAAAAATTTGTTCTTTTTTCCCCTCTGTTTACCCATTCTTCTCCATTGGGAAATAAATACCCACTAGTAGATTGTAAGTTCCCTAAGAGCAAAGACTTTTGCCTTTTCCTGCATCCCCAGCTCTTAGCCCAGAGCCTGGTACATAGTAGATGCCTAATCTACATTTATTCGTTGACTGACTGACAGTGCTTGGCACACGGTGACTGCTTAAAAAACACTTGTCGCTTTGCCTATATCCTAAAATTTTCAAATAATCCAATAAACCTTATTTCCAATATTCTGTTACCAAATTAAGGGACAAATCCTTTGTCAGATCAAGCATCCTGATTTTTCATTTGTAAAATATCATCGAAGTACCTGTGGCCCCCCATGATTCAAATTCAGTTCAACAAATGTTTATTATACACCTACTCTAAAGCATCTGTTTACAACATTGTGCTAAGGTTTCAGGAAAGAAAATAAAATAAACCAATCTGGAGCTCTCTTGATTTTGGTCCTCTTGTTCACCATCTTTTCCAAACCCTTCTTTCTATTCATGGTCAGCAGCAATCATACCTCTAGAGCTGAAAGGGAACTCAGATACCGTCTAGTTCAACCTCCTCATTTGACAGATTAGGAAACTGAGACAGAGAGGGGTTAAATTACTTCCCCAAGGTCACACAGATCATAAGCATTGGAAGGAGGATGTGAACCCAGGTCTCCTGAATCTGAGGTCAGTGCTTTAGTAAAATGTACTGCATTGCTTCCTTGTCTAGACCGCTTGTTGGGAATGCTGCAGGTGGGATTCTTGTGCAGGGATGAACCGGATTCTTTGGCCTTTTAGGTACCTTCCAACTCTGAGATTCTATGAACATCAAAGACAGACTTGGAGGAGAAAAGTCACAGAGAGGAGCCTCAGTCTGTTTCTGTACACACACACACACACACACACACACACACACACACACACACACACGTCTTGATAATAGTGGGGGAAGGGATATTTATAGACTAATTTTCCATGATATAAACCTCAGGATTCTTTTTAAGTATAGCAGCTAAGCTACAACTTTTTTTTCTCCTTGTTTGAATCACTCCCCATAGGGAGGGCTCTGCGATATGAAATTATGACTAAGTGAGTACAGGCAGAGAGATGGGACACGTAGGTGTTAATTAGGTAGCATTGGTGAAATACGAAGTACTGGAAAGTGAACAGTGCCTGTATTTTCCTCAAAATTTAATTTTGCCTGCAGGCCCTGCCTAGTTTCTTTCAGGTTCAAAAAACATGGTTCTAGGCAAATTTACATGGCTGATTTTGTATATTTTACACCTAAGTCCTAGCATGTTAACAGCCTTGATCGTGAGGTATTTTGCTTGCTAGAATAATACTTTTCTTCCCCCTCCAAAACAGATAAAAGACTTCTTCTCCTTCTCGCACCCCCCCCCCCCCGCCCATTCCTTTGCAGAGGTGGGGATGGGAATTCACAGTCATGGAATGTTGCAGATAATGGTAGATTTTTAAAAGTGTATTGATTGGTTTTGCTGTATTTTTTATTGTCTTTTTCTTTTAAAAATTTCTTTATTACAGAGGATAGCCGTCAGAGGGGAAGGATGGCATACAGAGGGACATCTAGGTTAAATAAGAACAAAAGATATTTTAAAAGCTTTTTTGAATTAGAAAAAAGGATAATAAGTCTCCCCCCCCCCCACCAGAATTTCTCACCTGAAATCAGTTTAGTAGCTAGTTATATGGCAGGTATTTTGTTCAGTGTTTTTAAAGGGCAGAGTAATTAAGGTGTCATACTTATCACTTGCACAAAATCCTAATGAGGTCCCTTTTTTCTGCTTTGTACTTTTGTCTGAAAATGTTGTTTTCTGTAAAAATTAGCACTGGTACTATTTTTCAGTTAGAATTAAATGTCAGGACTTATCTCAGTATGGTGAAAATCATTCTGTGTATGGAAATTTATCCATTAATAATAATAATATTTATTATAATAAACATCCACTTCAAAACTACCAGGCTTGATGTTTTTGAAGTTTCTGGAGACAAATAAAAATTTGATGTGATCAAGGGGGTAAGGATTTTATTTGCTCATCTGTCTGTTTATTTTTAACTGCAATGCGCAAGTAGTTATAGTTGAATATTTAAAGAGATCCAAATCCACTCATTCCTTGTCTGCCAGGATTCATGGGAGAGGAAAAGAAAAACTCCTTTTAAAGGGAATTTTAGAGTGAAAATTGATCCATCTGCTGAAGGTTTACTTTCAGACTGGGAACTGTTTAAAAAAATATATTATTGATAGGTTTAACTACAGTGCAGCCCAGTCCTCAAGTATAGGCAGCACTGATGATGGCTGATACTCCCCAATAGCCACAGACTGAAATGCCAGTGTAGTGGCAAATGATCTTCCAAGGTCCCCATGGATGCCACTGAACTTCCAAGGATGTTCAATTTGTCTGGTCACTGAATGTATGAGGAGTGGTGATGAAATGGCAGGCACATTTATATTTTTGGGTATAAATAGAAATTTTCCAAATTTCACTGCATCATTTTTAAGTAAGTGGAGGCTGGAATCATAGAAAGGCTATATGCATGGAGCAGGAAAGGACTCTTTCCTTGTACTGAGTAATATGTTCGGACAAAGACCAACCTTAGATGTAAACTTGGCCACTGGAGTCCATAAGGAAGGTCTACTGCCTACACGTGTTTCCCTTTTGGTCACTGAGGTATTAAGGTTAGGTTTCAGCTATACTTTATCAGCTATTTGTCTTAATCAGCATATAGATTAAAAAAAATCTATAAAGCCTTAACATTTTACTCCAAAGTATATTCAGAGCCTCATCACCATTTTAAAGTTTCTTTGCTAATATTTTATTTACTTTTTTTGCTTCAAAACTTATTAGATATATGTTTTAAAACATTAATGTATTATTATGTGGCATGTAATAATATATTAATATATAAAATATTATCTCTGTATATTAGAGATATAGTTTTCTTCTTCTGTTTGGATGCTCTGTGCTTTAGGTATCAAGACTGCATTTATTTTATGGAAAGAATTTGGCAGGACCCATTCTTTTTCTTTTTTTTTTTCAAACAGTTTATGTAATATTGCAATTAATTGTTCTTCAAATGTCTGGCAGAATTTGCTTCTAAGTCCATTTAGTCTTGTTTTTTTTTTCCTTTTTGGAGCTCATTATAGCTAGTTCAATTTCTTTTTCTGAGACTGGGTTATTTAAATCTTCTGTTTCTTGTTCTATTTATCTGAGAATTTTATATTTTTATGAATATTCATCCATTTCATTTTTGTTTTCAGTCTTATTGGAAAAGTGGACAAAATAGTTTCTAATAGTTTCTTTTATTTCTTCTTCATTTTTTCTGAATTCACTTTTTTATTTTTGATAACTGGTTTTTAGTTTTCTTTTTTTTAAGATTAGTTAATTGTGCTATTGGTTTAAACTTATTAGTTTTACTTATTAATTCAATGTTTTTTTTTACTTTCAATTTTGTTAATCTTTTCTTTGATTTTTAAATCAAAGTTTAATTGGAGTTTAATTGAGGTTTTGTAATCTGTTTTTCTAGGGTTTTTTTAGTTGTATGCTCAATTTGTTAATCTATTTCTTTTGTTGATGAAAGTGCTTAGAAATGTAAAATTTCCCCTAAAGATTGCTTTGGTTATATCCCCCAAATTTTGGCATATTGCCTGTTCTTGTCAATAATATCCTTATTCCAGATCTTGGAACTTTGGTTAACTCTTTGCTGAGACAGTACAGACTTCCTGCTGGTGAGAATATGAAAATTTCTAGTTCTATCTTCACTCTGCTTATTAATCCTTTATAATTTTCTAGACCAGTAGGCCCCCACATAAAGCCCCCCCTTTTTAAAATAAAATTTTTTTTGAGGACCTCAACCCTCTGATGGTAATTGCTTACCGGTATCCTTGACTGAGAAAATGTTTTTCTGTCTGCATGAATTCATATATCCTTGTGTTTTAAGTGATTCTTTAAGCTGAATCAAGGTGAAATAATTAATAATGATAATGATGTTGGTGATTTGTGTGTGTGTGTGTGTGTAAGTATACACGTACATTTATACACATGTACACACACACAGAGACATATATATATATATATATTTATATATACATACACACACACATAGCATTTTAAAGTTTTAGAGTACTTTAGATAGTGTGTTCCAGATGTCTTGGTGCAGTTTTAAGCTATAATAGAATAAATAACAATAGCTTTCAATTTATAATTTAAATTATAATAGTTTTTACTCTATTCATGACCTAAAATTGCACCAAGACTTTTGGGACACCTCTATACATCTCATTTGAACCTCAACACTGCTGGGGGTAGATGCTATGGTTATTTCACAGATAAGGAAACTGAGGCTCAGAGAGTTAATGATTATAACAGGAGGATAAGTAGCTATTTTAGTGAATTTTTCAGCTCATTAACAATGTAACACAGAGCCAATAAAACAAAACAAAAACAAAAACAAAACAATTAACATGATCTAAAGCTACATTGAGAGAAGTATAGTGTCCAGAAATAGGAGGCGATAATTCCATTGGTGGTATTGTTTGTCCTTTGTTCTCGAAGAGGACCATGGATAGTTCCATTGCAAGGGCAGCTAGATGATGCAGTGGATAGAACACCAGGCTTGGAGTCAGGAAGCCCTGAGTTCAAATATGACTTCAGATACTTACTAGCTGTGTGACCCTGGGCAAGTTACTTAAACCCTGTTTGCCTCAGTTTCCTCATTTGTAAAATGAGCTGGAGAAAGAAATGGCAAAGCACTCCAATATCTTTGCCATGAAAATCCCAAATGGGACCATGAAGAGTCTGAAGCAATTTAACCACCACCACCACAACAACACTTGTTTCATTGCACTGTGCCCTGGTTAGACTGCTTTTGGAATACTGTTTAATTCCTCATGACACATTTTGAGAAGGATGTTGAAAAGCTTGCAAATGTCTGACAGAGGTCAACCTGGATAGTGAGAGCATTAGAAACCATGCCACATAAGAAGAATGGGGGATGTTTAGCTTAGAGAAGCCTCAGAGGGGAACATGATTGACAGCTGTCTTCAACTATTTCAAGAACTGTCATGTTGGAGAGGGATTAGACATCTGTTGGACCCTAAAGGGAAGAACTAGGGTGCATGTCAACATGCATTTATTAAACACTTGTCATGTATGAGGCTTCATGCTAAGCATTGCGGATACAAATAAAGGCCCAAAACCTCTCCCCAAAACAAACAAACAGCCCCAGTTCCTTCTCTCCCAGAGCTTACAGTCTAATGGGGGGAGACAATAGGCAAACAATGAGGTACAGACAAGTTATAACCAGAGTAAACTGGAGATAATCTCAGGAGGGAGGCACTCAGATTAAGGAGGCTGCTGGAAGGCCACCTTAGGTTCCATGGAAGAAAAAGCCATCTGACAGTTCTCCAAATATAGAAGGGATCTGCCTTGATAGGTAAGAGGTTCCCTGTCACTGGGATTCTTCAAGAAGAAGCTTTATGATCACTTGTCATGGATTTCATAAAAGAAATATCTATGCAGATATGGATAGGCTTAGATGGCTTCTGAGGCCCCTTCCCACTCTGAGACTCTATGAGGGTAACCTGAGGTTTCCTCATACTATTACTAGTAATTAATAATAATAATAATAAACAATAATGAGTAGTATTTATATAACACATTAAGGCTTACAAGGAGTTTTACAGATATCATCTCATTTTATCCTCACAACAACACTGGGAGATAGGTGCCATTATTATCCTTACTTTACAAATGAGGAAACTAAGGCAGACAGAGGTTAAGTGACTTGCTCAGGTTTACACAGCTAGTAAGTAGGTGTCTGAGGGTGATTCAGACTCTATTCTTCCTGACTCCAGGTCCAGTGCCACCTACCTGCCTAGTATACCATATATACTTAACATTAACTAAGGCTCATGTTCTGTATTTCACTGGGCAAGGGGTACTGTAGTGTTAGGGGAAAGATACAGCCAAGGGGTCATCTCGCAGGAAGGAAAGAGAAATCCCTCCTGATCTTCATTCTGGGCAGGGACAGTGATGAGCTTGGCCCTTCCGTATGGAGGTTTCTCAAGAGAAGAATGTGTTTCATTACGGCGGCTCACTCTGACAAAGCTGCAGACGTATGCCTGACAAAAAGCAGTATTTTGCTTTGAGACAGAAGAAACATAAGAGATGGAAGGCACATCGGTCTGACATTGAGTATGTTTTGGCTGGAGGTTAGTAAGATGGCTTTGGACTCTGTGTTAAAGAACAATTTAACTTGGTATCTAAGATGATGCTGGGTGGACGGTCTATTTACTTCTGGAGTCCAAATTAAAAACAGAAGATTGCAAAATAGGAAGCATAATGCAGACCAAGAATGTTCCTTAATAATCGCAAAAAAACTATCTCTCCTTTGTGGTGACATGTGGAAAACAATGTACTCTTTCAAAAGATTATGGAAAGAGGTTCTTGACATTTTTGGTTAAAGGGTGAGTTTGATTATACACTCTTTTTGAAGGTGAGAAAGCATTTAAGCAGAACTGGTAGAAGGGCAATTGAGAAATGCATCTATGTGAGTCAAATGATTTTTCTTTAAATTGAAAGGGACAAAATGCAGAATGAACATCTGTATTCTGTCTAGTGCTCCATAGAACACTGCCTTAAACACATTGATTGTGTAATAATTTTTTGTTGGATTGCATTGGATGTCATGAAGTATAATTTAATTTTTAGTGCCATTTTATACTCTCATAATGCAACATATTTAATTTGCTTTTGTGTTTCCTGACTCATCCAACTGGGATGTTAAGCTGAGATTCAATTGGTTTTTCCATTTAGAAAGACAAGTTAATTTGAATGAGAGCACTGACATAAGTGAAGCCACTAGTCAGTAATGAACACCATATAAATGTTGGCCTAAATGGCTTTAGGATGTGTTATGATAGATTATTCTTAGAGACATCATCTGAATAGTCAGAGTTATGAAAGATCTAGATTTGCCTGATGGCAATGCATAATTTGCCTCTAAATTGCTGCAATATGAAAATTGTGTATCCTTAACATCACATGAAATATTTGCAAAGTGCTTAGCACAGTGCCTGGCACACAGTAGGTGCTTAATAAATGCTTGTTCTCTTCCCTCTTCCTTTCTCCCCTGTCCTGCTCCCCCATCCTGAGACATGAGAGGAATTTTTGAAAAGAATCCTTTTTAAAAATCTGGCTCTAAGAACTCTGTATATGTTGGTTATTATTATTGGTTCCAAAACCATTCTATCTCATGGCTTGACTAGATTTCATAGGATTTAGAACTAGAAGAGAATTTGGAGATCATTTAATCTAATCAGACATTTTAGAGAGGAGGAAACTGAGGCCTGTAGAGGTTAAAGTGCCTTACCCACGGTCACACTGCTAGTAAGTGTCAGAAGGACACCTCCTAAAACCATGTCAATGGACACCAGATCCAGTGCTCTTTCTATGCTTTGGATCAATGCATTTCTCTCCTCCCTGCTCAAAGAGCTCAGCTCTTCTTAGCCGTAGAGATCCCCCATCTCCACAACAAAAGGCTGTTTGCAGCTATATCCCCTCCCCTCCACTGAAGCAGATCCCCTTCCCTCCATTGAAGCAGATCTTTAATGCTTAGAACTGGCCAGGCTTTAGTAGGAAGCCCAGGAGTGTTGAGGGAGGATTAGAATCAGAATAAGTAGGAGAGCTGGAAGGAGCCCAAGAGCGTAGCTAGCCCAACCTTTTTATTTTACAGGTGGGAGCAGACTTGCCAAACTCAGTAGACCAGAGAGAACTCCCTCATAGTTTACAGGAAATCATATTCCACTATAGTCACACAGTGAATAAAGCACTGGACCTGGAGTCAGGAAGGCCTGAGTTTGAATCTGTCCTCAGATATTTTACAACCTGTGTGATCCTGGGCAAGTAGCCTAACCTCTGTCTGTCTCAGCTTCTATATCTATAAAACAGGGATAATAATAATACCACCTATCTACCATGGTTATTGGGAGGATAAAGTGAGATAATATTTGTAAAATGCTTTGCAAAGCTAAAGTTTTATATAAAATACAAGCTATTATTCTTATATAATATGTAATATATTTATACATCACATAAAATTATTTATATTCATTTTATATTTATAATTATACTATGTGTAATAACATATAATTAATATATTATTGTATTTATATATAATATATAAAATGCAAGCTATTATTTATAAAGTTATTTATATTATATTTATAATTATGGATAATAATATATAATAAATTTGTAATGATATTTGTATGTAATATATTATATAAAATGCAAGCTATTATTATCATACATTTAAAATTCCAGATTGTTTCCTTGTTATTTCTTTTGCCTTGATGATATATGGGGGCAGAAGATAAGGGGCAAGAATTCTTTCCAAATTAGTTTCTTACATGGAAAAGAAGGAGATCTAGGAATAAAACTAGATGAGATATGAGGCCCTTTCTAGCTCTGGTGGTTTAACATCTCTGAGATAACAGGAAGGCTAAAGTGGAAAAGGTGACAGATGATTCACTGAAAAGCCACTAACAAAGGGCCATATAAGGCATGTATTGTTCTATTTAAAGTACACTGAACTGTTTTTTGTCTTTGACCCTGTTTGGCTATCTGTCCCTCCTGCAGTATGCCTCTGAAATCTCTGATTGGTCCTGAATGCTATGATTAATTATACTGGTACTTGATGTGCCGGCCCAGAATTCAGCTTCTCTGTGATTCTGTATGTAATGCAAAGAATGCTAGGGCTAGTGTTGTGGATGAAACATGTGAATTAAAAAAAAAAGTTAGACTTTTGGAAACTGCCAGGTTTGGCTCTGGGAAAGCCATCTGTTTTAAAGTGTTCAGCTCCAGAAGCAATAGTGGAAGAGAATATATTGTTGAAACTGATTTATAGGAGATAAGCTCTCTCTCCATCTCCTGGCAATGAAGTTAACATCTGTTATCTGGAGCTCTCATTGCCTGGTGTTTGCAGAACCATGGAGTTGGAACTGTGGAGTTAATTCGGAGGGAAAGTGTTTTAAGTGGGAGACTGGACTGGAAGAATCATGAAGCAATTGGATATATATTAATATCTGAGTTGTAGGCAACTTTCCTCAGGTCATTCTTACTTGGGAAGGTATTTTTGGAGTGTCTGTGACACAGCCCACTGTCAGTCCCTTGGGTGTGGGTGATAACAGTGCATTCCATGGCCTTGCTGATTTCACTAGAAATCTGTAATCTGCTGTGCTCAGAAGCTGAATTTGCGACTTGTGATTTTAGCCACAGTGGGAAAATAACAACTGGACAAAGCGATGACTTCATAAAAACTGTCCTTAAACATCTTATAGGGCTTGTGATTTTTCTGGGTCAGTATGGTAGCTCCAAAATGTCAACAGTGTAATATTTTAGTCCAAGGGTGCTTTTCTTTGAGAAAGCCCTGATGAATATATCTGCTTCTTGCAGCTCCTCTGACCCACCCTCCACCCCCTAACTCCCAATTTAGGGTATGCTTAGGCCACATTCTACTCCAGGAAGTTTGAGGTATGGTAAATATCAGGATGTCTGTGAATTCTCAAACATGGAAAACAAATAAACTAGCTATTGATTATTTTCTACAAATGGATTCACTACAAGATCCCTTTAAACAGTTATTTGACTTAAATTTTTAAAAAATTAGAAAAACTTTTCAGAAAACATTCATTGATTAAAGCAAAGGAAATTACGATGCTAGTTTCTCCCTGTTCTTCATCTTGCCTTCCAAGTTAGATTCCCCTAGAGGCCAATCAAGCTTTCCCTGGTAGATAACCTATACTTTTAGAAGGTGTGGGGAAAGAGTAGCAGTGGCCTGTCCACCCTGGAAATCTCTAGTACCCAGGAATCATGGGACTTGGCTCCCTGCTGCTATTTTTCTTGGAAGAGGTCAGATCTTTCGGGAGGTCTGAAGGGCACTTAAGCAAGAATGGCTTTAATGTGAATCATAGGCTAGTATGAGAGAGTCTATCTTCCACAAATGGATTAAGGACACGGTGGCTTCTTCTCAGTTGTCTAAATACAGAGATTTGAATTCTCTGGCTCAAGATGCTTATTACTCTTCTCAATACTCTGATTATTCCATATAAAGCATCACGTCCCTGGCTCTCTGCCTTAGTTGACTTTTGGTATACAGGACAGTGTCTTTACCCTCAATGTCTATCTAATGCTTTCTATGATTAGAGAAAGAATGAGAGGTAAATTGCATTTAATACTAAATTTAATTGCATTTAATACTAAAAGAGTACACTGAGAGGCAGTGTGGCAAACAAAAACAAAGAAAACACACTAACACACTTTTTAAAGCTCTGAAGGTGATGATTTGATTGTTTCTTTTAGAAAGCCTTAAATGTGAACAAACTATGCTGAGGACTCTAAAATGAAGACAAACAAAAATAGAGAGAAGCAAAGCAATCAATGAACTGTTTGTAGTGTATTTCATGGGCAAGAAATGGTAGGTGGTTCATGGTTTGAATGTGTTCTATAAGGTTATCCACGTAAACTTAGTTCGCTTCAGGTATGCTGAGGAAATAAGAGGACCAGTAGTTGAAGACTAGAGAATCCCACAATGCATCGTCTTTGAGCCAGTCCAAGGCCTTCTTTTGTTTTTTAAATTTCAATTGATATTTTTGTTTTTTTATATCACTGTCATTTCTCTGCATATTTCTCAGCCCTTGCCGACCCAGAGAATCATCTCTTTCAACAAAGAATAAAGAAGAAAGTGGAAAAAAAGTTCACAAAACAACCAGGCCTGACCTCATATATAACAATTCCACACTCATAGTCACCCACCTTTGCACAGAAGGGAGGGGGACGCATTTTCATGTCTCTTCTTGGGGCCAAATGTGTTGGTTAGAATGACCCAGTAATGCAGTTTTTGTTGCTTTGTTGTTGCTTTTTCCATTTACATTGTTTTAGTCATTGTGTATGTTGGTGTCCCGATACTATTTATTAAGAGGCCTCTGTTTAACAGAACTTCAGAGAGCAAGGAATTTAAGATGACAATAACCTTAAATTTGACCACATGTAAGGTCATTAACGGGTTTGGTTTGTTTTTTTCCCCTGGATTTTGCTTGTGGCCTGATCAACTTGCTAAAGTTATTTAACAGTTTCTGACAAAGCTACCTTTCCTTAGGGCCCAGTGTTGACCCCCAAAGGGGTTAAATTGGGATCTGTTCCTGAAATTAGTTGTAGCAGTGGAGGAGAAATGGGGGACTGCTTTTGTACACATGAACATGCCGTGGAAATAGCAGGATGGCATGTCATAAAACTGTTGCAAGAGCACTGGTTCTGCAGTTTGAGAATCTAGGTCCAAATCTTGCCTTTGCTACTTTCTCCTGGTGTCGGTTGGGACGAGGTATTTAACTTTTCTGAGCCCCATTTCCCTCATCTATAAAATGAAGAGCTTGAACTAGATGGTCTCAAAAGCCTCTTCTATGACCTTCAAAGATTATATAACAGTTCTCAAAACACTTTAAGGTTTACAGAATGCTTTCCTCAAGATAATGCTGGGAGGAAAGTTATTGTGCCACCCTCATTATCTCCTTCTAACAGATAAGATAAGTGAAGTATAGTTAAGTGGCACAGTGGATAGAGAGCCAGGCCTGGAGTCAAGAAGACTCTTCTTCTTGAGTTCAAATCTGGCCTCACACACTTACTAGCTATGGGACCCTGGGCTAGTCACTTAACCCTGTTTGCTTCAGTTTCTTCATCAGTAAAATGGAGAAATTAATAGCATCTATCTCCCAGGGTTGTTGTGAAGATCAAATAATACAATAATTCTAAAATATAAAATACAATAATTATAAAATAATACAAAAATTATAAAATTACTATGTGGCAGCAGCTTGTTTCTAGGTCACAGTCAAACAAATATGGTAAGATCTTTCACTATAATGTAAAAGCACATTTTGTTTTATTTTGCTTCTTCTTTCTTTTCCCTTGTGTTTTGATTTTTAAATGACAGCAGCTATGGGCTGTGTGTATCTCACTTTAATTGTGCCCGCCTATCCCCAAAGTCAAATAAAATATTCCAGATCCCTAGGCCCCAGTGGGCATGCTGTATACTTAGACATTAGAGACCATCCTACAGTTTCACTTAGCCTCATTGATTGCCAAGCACTGTAAATGTTTCTCTCCATGCTTACCATTAATTTTGCTTTTCTTAATAAATGATTTTTTTTGTCAAGTATAGAAGACAGAAGAAGAGTGAGTCAGCTTTCTGGAAAGTCCTTCTGATTCTTCCCCTCATCTTTCTCATCCTGTCTGATTGCGCTTGTTTGGGTGGTCCCTCTATTGGTTCCTCCAGGATGAAGATAATTTGTCAGAGTCAAGCGTCTCTGCTGCTAAGCAATATAAATATTAATGTAAATATGGAGACTGTCAGAATCTAGGGTAAAACTTTCCTCAGGTGCTTTCAGAGTATCCTTTTTAGGGGGAGAGAAAGGACGTGTGTGAACTAATTGTCTTAGATTGAAAAAAGCATCAAGAGTTTGCTGATGGTGAGATAAATTTAGTTTATAATAAATTAATAGTGAATTATGTTTACCAAGGGGTCACTTAGAGTATAGGTTCTCCCTGAAATTAATATCTTTCTGTTTATCTCCCACAAAGTAAATTAAAATGTGAAGTATATTCTCTATCTGAGTAATTGTAAGGGATTGTACAAATACATTTCTACCCCAATTAATTGTTTGCTTTCCTTGCCTGGATTTTTATAGTCATCTCTGTTGTAAAATAAATCCTCCAGTTTAATTATCTACATTTGCCTGGGTTCACTTAAAAATTTATCCCCATGTTGTATAACTGGAATCAGGAGATAGGGGTACAAGTTCCAGCTCCACTACTAACTAGCTATGTGGCTTCTTTATTTCTCTGGGCCTCAGTTTCCTCATCTGTAAAAAATGGGGTTTGTTCTAGATGATCTCTAAGATTCCTTTCGACTTCATGTTCTGGGACTCCCTGAGTCTTGAGTTTCCAAATGTAGAATGGTTGTATTGCATCTAGGGGACTGCGTTCTGTTTCTGGCTCTTTAAAAGGGACACTGAAAAACTAAGCTATAGGAAATCTAGAGGAGAGGGTCTAGGGTGGTGAGGGCATGCAGAACCAGTTCATGAGTGTTGGTCGAAAGAAACTTTAAACTGAGAAGAGAAGAAATGATTGCTAACATCAAACATTTGAAAGGCTGTCACGTGAGGAATGCAGTGTTCACATGTAGAAAGCCAGAGAAGACCTCAGAGGCTGGCTGGGCCAACCTTCTCATTTATATCACAGAGGCTCAAGCTGCTGGACAGTTATTATGGGGTTTTCTCTGTAAAGTTACTCTATGGCCTCTGGTATAGTCTCTGGCTTATAGTCAGTGTCCTAAATATAGCCTAAAAGCACTAGGGGACAAGGACAATTTCCCTTGGCCATCTTTTGACAATTTGACAACATAGAATCCCTTCAACTATGGGAGAATGGAATTATTATCACTTTAGGGGACTGCTCAGTGGGAGACATATTCTGATCCTGGAGTGCCTTTTTGTGGATACTCAACTCTGGTAGTTGCAACTTCTGTATCCAGCTGAGCCGCTTTTAAGCTTAGCTATCCTCAGTTAGATAAGCTGTACAGTAATGGCACTCGACCTGTGCATTACTTTTTTGGTGAGGTAAGATGGGTCCTGCTCAATTCTGTGTGTGTGCGTGTGTGTGTGTGTGTGTGTACATGCGCATTTGTTGCTTATGCAAGCTCACTGTGTACAAAAGAGCGGTCTGGCAGTCATTTGTGTTAAATTGATTTGTTAGGTGTCTTACTCACAAATAAGATAGATGGGATATTTTTAGAAGTGCTTTATGTCCTAGTGCCCTATTTGCCTTAATGGAAAGTCAAGCTAGCCCAGAAGCTATGGATGTCAATTAGAAACTGCCTGCCTCGTTGCCGTCTTCCGTTAAATTAGTTTGAATAACGTTGGTTGAGCATGGGTCTCAGGGTGGAGAAGTCCTCCAGCAGGAGGAAGAGGGATACTACTTTTAATTTAGCGTATCCCTCTAAGGAATGGAGGAGAAGGTGACTTGACCAAATGGACCACTACCTAAAATAGCACAGCATTTGTGTCATTCAAAAATGGAGTTTTTGTGAATGTTCAAAGGACTGTAGTATAGAGCAGAGTTTACCCTCAGGGCGAATAGAATTCCTGGGCTCTATTCTGGGTCCCTTCAGCTCTAGGGCTTCTAACAGAAGAGCTTTGAAAACCAGCATATTGCTTCCTGTGGATTATATATATAATGTGTGTGTGTGTGTGTGTATATATATATATATATATATATATATATATATATATATATATATATATATATATATTCTCTTTTTCTTTTTAGTGGCTCTGAAGGTTACTACAAATGGAATAACTGCTGGTATAGTCAGTTCTCAATTATCTTTATTAATGGTGGGGATCAATGAGAGAGGGCACGGCTGTCTTGTCCTCTATTCTCTCCATTCAATGCTAGAAATAGACTCTTTAACTGACAAAAGATCAGCTTTAAAGCAGAATTAGACTCCCTCATGACAGTTCACAGCATCCCTGAGCCAGAGAGATAATTTGTGGTTTAAAAGGCTTTTTCTTCTTTTGAGGTAGAATAAACAAAGAACCTGACTAGAACAACACAGAATCACAGGATTTGAAAGTCATTTTAATATCACCAATGCCTATTAAGTGCCTACGATGCACAAAGATCTCGTGAGTGCTGGAAGATATCTTAGACATAATCTAGTCTTATGTCTTCATTTCATAGGTGAGAAAACAGGCCTGGAGAAATGAAATCACACGTCCAAGTCATATAGCTAATTCGTGTTAGAGACATAGGACTTAAACTCTTATTCTTGGAGTCCAGAGCTTTTTCTCTACTTGATTAAGCAATTTCAGTATTAACATGAATAAGAACAGTCCAGTTAAATTTGCCAATAGAGAATTCCGCACATAATTAAGTATCGATTTTAAGAACGATTTCAGATTAGCATCATTTGTGATGGCAGATTGGCTGTGTAGCATTTTCTTTAATGAATACTATGCAAACAAGTAGAATTATTATTGAAATCCAAAGTGTGGGGTATTTGGGGTTTGAGGTCAAATTTTTTATCTTTTAATTTAAAGCCATATCCTGAAAGAAGCTATGAGGTAGCAGTGAGGTGGGCAGGGCAAGGCAGTTAAGTGGCACAGTGGATAGAGTGCCAGGCCTGGAGTCAGGAAGACCTGAGTTCAAATCTGGCCTCAGATGCTTACTAACTGTGTGACCTTGGGAAAGTCACTTAACCCAACTTGCCTCAGTTTCCTCATCTGTAAAATGAGATGGAGAATGAAATAGCAAACCACTCTAGTATTCTGCCAAGAAAACTGCAAATGGGGCCACGAAGAGTTAGACATGACTGAAATGACTGAACAACCGTAAGGAATAGAGGAACATACATCAGCTTTCAAGGTGATTCTGTCTTTATATTGATATGTAAGTAAATATAATATTGCATACTCTGTATTTGTATTGCTTGTTTTAGGGATTAAGTTTATGGAGCATGTTTGCCATCTGAACTTGTTAGATATTGATCTCTTCCAGTAATTTGAAGTTATATTACTTTATTTTTGGAATTATAGATGCAGAAATGGGAGTATAGAGGCTTATTTCCTGTTGTCAACTTAAATGTACTTTTCTGATAGATAGAAGTTTGTTGTTTTTTATTATTTTAAAATAAGCACAAGAGCTAAGGCAGCTGGGTAGCTCAGCGGATAGAGTGCTGGGCCTGGAGTCAGGAAGACTTATCTTTCTGAGTTCAAATATGGCCTCAGACATGTACTAGCTGTGGGGCCCCGAGGAAGTCACTCAACCCTGTTTGCCTCAGTTTCCTCATCTGTAAAATGAGCTAGAGAAGTAAATGGCAAACCATTCCTAGTATCTTTGCGAAGAAAACCCCAAATAGGGTCACGAAGAATTGGACATGAACTGAAAGTGACAGAACAACAGCAAACAAAGCACTATGGAACTTCTTGAGTAAATCACACATCCCTGTAATCCTGACTGCGAGGTATTCAAAGCAATATAAATCACGGCTCCTTGGCTTTAAGAAGTTTAATTAGTTTAATTCGACACCTATAGGAGATATAACATAGCACAGAAGTTAGGCAGCTTTCCTCAGAGCCAAGAAGACCTGAGGTCAAATTTTTCCTCTGACACATTTGGGCTATGTGATCCTAGCAAGTTACTTAACTCCCTTAGTCCCCAGTGCAGCTCTGTGAGATTCTAAACTGTAGAAAAGATGCCAGCCCACAGTGGCAAATGAGGGATGTTGCAGGATATGGTAGTGAAGTGGTGAGCAGAGAAAATGAGGCTTGTGTGTCTTAGGCAGGGCCTGCCAGAACATCCGCACCTTACTCAGGGGTTACATGACTCCTGGTATGGTCTTAGCTTTGCAGGTCTAGAAATTTGGGTTTTATCCATTCACCGAGGGAGGATCAGACTCAAAGGGCTGAGTCATGCTAAGCCAACTCTTAAGAGAATGACATAAACCAGAATGCTGGGTTATTTGTTTATAAGGGGAGATAAAAATGACAGAGTAATTGGTCCTGGTCATTTGAACAGGACACTCTCTCCTCTAGGGCAGTTCTTAGAAAAACAATCATTGAAAACGAAGTTCTTTAGTAAACAGAGAAATGGAACAAAGGGAGTTTTGATGTTGTTAAGGATTATTTCTTTAAAGCTTTGACACCTTGATGAATTATTCTTCTGCATTCAAGAGACAGTTCCACTAGAATCACCAGTATGGGTCGTTATAATAGGGATGTCCCTTGGATAGTGTTAGAAACACAGGAGGAAAATCTAATATTTGAGTTTTCTTTTTCTAAATGCTATGCAGACTAAAATTTATTGGTTAAGGCATTATTACCTTCTTCCCCAGTGAGTTTCTCATTGCCAAATTCAGTAACCTTTTAAAATTCCTCATCTTTTTTGACATCTATGTAACATTTAATACTGTTGACCATTCATTCCTCTATACACTCTCCTCCCTTGGCCTCTGAGACACCATATTCTCATGCTTCTCCTTCTGCTTCTCTAATTCATCCTCTCCAACCCATCTCCTTTTCTTTTCCTTAAGACTGAGTTTCCCTCAAGTTTTGTTCTTGGTGTTTTTTTCTCGATATACTCTCTCCCTTAGGAAATCTCATGGCTTCAACTCTCACTTCTGAGAAGACTCCCAAGTCTTTCTCTCCAGACCTGATCACTCTTCTGAGCCAGACTCACTTCTCTAATTGCCTACAGGGCATCTCTATCTTGATATCCATCCCACCAGTGCCTCAAACTAAGCAAGAACAAAATCAAGGTTATTTTCTTTCTTTCCAAACCTGTTTCTCACTTCAATATTTTTGTCAGTAACTCCACCATTCACTTAGTCTCTGATGTTTAAAACCTTGGTGTTATTTTGGATTCTTCCTTCTAACTTACCTTTCATATCAATTGAGCTACCAAATTCCATAACTACTATACTATCTCTCCTATCTGTCCCCTCCTGTTCTCTATGACCACCACCCTCATCCAGTATACCATGACTAGCATGATCTGGTAATATTCTTATAGCTCTTTTACCCCTAATCTTGATTTTTTTACCCCCTCAAACTTTCCTCAATACCATTGTTAGATATATCTTCCTTATTCCCAATTCTGGTTGTTTCACTCTTCAGTTTAAAATCTTCCAATGACTCCCTGCTGCTTACCAAGAAGAAGAATTCAAACTCATTTGTCTGGCATTCGTGGGCCTTTATAATCTGGCAACATTTTACCTATCCTTCCTTTTTTCATAATGATCCTCTTTATGAAATCATGATCTCCACTATGTAGACTCCTTGTCATCCCCTATATGTATCCTATATATTATCATCCCTTTGCTTTAGGTTTTGCTGTTTCCCATGCTTAAAATATCTTCGTTACCTTTTTGACTCCTATCTTTTTTTAAATACTGAAACTTAAATACATAATAAGAAAAGAAAAAGAAACATTATAAACTTAAATATAAAATAAGAAAAGAAAAAGACATCATGTACATAGTAGAACAAAGGAGAAGATTCAAAATATATAGCAATAATTTATCATTTTAAGAAAGCCTATCCTATAAATTAAATACTGTGCTTTAAGTTGAAAGTTGTCCATTTTTTCTTTGCTTCCTTGTAGGTTTTCTTTTGTTCTCTGCTGTATACTTTTTACTTTGTTCTTTTTCCCCCTTGCCCCCCCTACCCACCACCCCAAGGTTACAATTAAGCATGGCTATATTTATATATAGGTATCAATATATACATACAAATATACATATACACACATACATACATATATAAACATATACTTTCCCTGAGGGACTGTACTCCTAACCTTGTTCTTATGTTTGTGCATATCTATTTTTTCCTATTTCTCCTAACTTCTCTACTTCTACCTGCTACTTTGCTCTCCTATTACTTAACTTACCCCCACTCCAGCAATCCCTTTCCCCTCCTATTCCCCCAAAGCTAAACGCCCTTCAATACCCCCCTTTTAACCTATTCCCTCACCCTCTCCTCTAAAGATTCCTCCTTTATCCTCTTCCCTCTCCCTATCCCTTTAGAGTTTTATTTCTTTTTTAAATTTAAAAGACTTTTTTACTCTTCTAGATGTATACATATTTCACCCTCTTAAACCCATTCCCGATGAAAGTAGGTTTCCAGAACTAACAGCCCCCTCCCCCATCTAATTCCTCTATATTGGTTCTTCCTCTTGCACCTCATTTATATAGAATAATTACTCTTTTAGCTTTTCTTTAACAGTTTTACTTTTTAAAGTCATATCATACTCAAGTCTACCCCAATCTTTCTTATAAGCTATCTAATTGCTAGTAAAAATCTTAGACATAGGTTTTACATTTTCCATACATAAAAGGTAAACATTCTATCCTTATTGAGTCTCTTGTAATTGGTCATTGGTATGTACCTTATATTACTCTTGGCTCTTGTATGTCAAATCTATTGAAATCAGGGTTTTTTTTTAACAGAGTCCTGAAAATCTCACAGTTGATGAAATGTCCATTTTTTCCCATTCAAAATTATGCTTAACTTTGCTGGGTATGATATTTTGGACCAGAGGCCCAGTTCTTTTGCTCTTTGATATATAGTGTTCTAAGACCTGCTGTCTTTTAGTGTACCCAACACTAGGTCTTGTATGATTCTAATTGTGGTACCATCATCTGTAAATTTTTTTTCCTTGTTGCTCGTAATATTTTGTCCTTGATTTGGGGGTTTCAAAATTTAACTACAATATTCCTGTGACTTTTCCTTGTAGGATATCTTTCAGATGGTGATGGGTGGATTTTTTGTATTTCTACTTTCCCCTCTTGTTCTAATGTTTCAGGATAATTTTCTTTAGTTATTTCTTGTATTATTGCATCAAGATTCTTTTTTTTTGATTGGAACTTTCAGGTAGTCCAATTATTCTTATGTTTTTTTCTTCTTCATCTGTTCTCTAGGTCAGTTGTTTTTCTTATGAGATGTTTCACATTCTCTTCTATTTTTTTCATTCTTTATATTTTGTTTTTTTTATTTCTTCATCTCTTATAACTTCACTGGCTTCTCCTTGCCCAGTTCTGATTTTCAAGGAATCATTTTCTTCCTTAAGATTCTGGGTCCCCTGTTCTAATTGGTTGACTTTCTTGTCATAATCTTCTTGTTTTTGTTGTATTATTCTTATTTTTCTTTTTAATTTTTCCTCAATCTCTCTCATTTGATTTTTAAAGTCTTTTTAAAGTTCAATGAATTTTTTTTGGGCAGGTGACCATTTGAAATTACTCTTTGAGGCAGAAGCAGGTTTCTTTGATTCAGTATCCTCCTTTGAAGATGAACCCCAGTTTTCTCTATTAAAATAGTAGCTCTCTATGGTTGAATTCTTTCTACTTTGCCTGTGCACTTTTTTGTTATAATTTAATTTTTTATAATTACCTCTAGTCCTGGGGTATGGGGACAGTGCCTCTGACCTCTGATCCTCTTCCATTCTCCCCTCTGACCTGGAACTCAAAGTAAAACCTCCAGCCTCCTGTAAGTGCCCACAATCAGTGGCTTCCCCCCCATGCTGGTCCCTTCTTCCGCCCACCCCCACCCCCATGCTATTCACAGCACAGCTGGGTCTAGCTTTCCTTGTCAGCAGAGGTTCCCTAGATCTTCTCCAGGTCAGATGCCCGACCTCTGCTCACTGTATTGGGGGTAAAAGTTCCTGTGGCAGGAGGCAGCCAGTTAACCCAGGGTTTGTCACTTGTTGTTTAAGCAACTGGTGGCTTGCTGTTAAAGTGGGCCCTAGCCTGGAGGTGTTTATTTTTCACAGGGAGGAATTCTAGACCTGGGATTTTTCTTCAGGTCTTCTCTGATTGTCCCAAGAGGACCCCTGTTCTGCCCCTACTCTTATTTGTTTTCATGGCTCTATGTTTGCCCAGAAGTGCTATTTTATCTCTTTTGTGGAGGAAAATCTTGAGAGCTTGAAATTTTCTGACCTACTCTGCCATCTTCCCAGAATCCTCCCCTCCTATCTATCTTTAAAAGACCAATTTGATTGTCATTCTTTAGGCTGGCTTCTTTAATCTCTAAAGCTGTTAGAGAGCTGGTCTCATTCAGATTTCACTAGAGTTTTATTCTTCTGTTTTATTTTGTGCTATAGTTTTCTATTAATGTATAATATCCTCTAGGCTATAAGTTCCATAAGTGAAAGATCACATCATTTAAACTTCATATCTCCTCCAATGCCTGTCCTTAACCCTACTTTACATACTATAGGTGCTAAAACAGTGTATATTGAATTGGACATGTTATAATTAGATCGTGCCATTTCTGCATGTCTGCACTTCAATCACTGTGCACAAATAGGTTGGGAAGAAACAATGGGCAAAGGAGGACGGAAAGGGTAGATTTTAGCTTTGAGAACATGTCCCAAAATGTAATCAGCCTTTTTTTTTTGGTACCACAATCTTAGAGATTGAATTAGGAAAATTTTATTAGATTTTAGCCTTTTTTAAAAACGTAGCCAATATGAGATTAATAAATATATTTTAATTTTCTCTTGTACCAGTCTCTTGTGGCGCTACTCCATCTTTCTATATTTGTTGTAGTTCTCTCAATTAACCTTTCCTTTTTCTCTCTTCGTTGTGATAACCAAAGGGACTCATGGCCCTCGTACCTTAGAGTTTTAGAGGCAAAGCATTATAGAGCTCTTTCCTTATCACTGCAGGTCCCTGAAAGCTGTACTAGCCCTGTATCACAGATATTTAGGAGAAACAGGAAAGCTGAGGTGTAGGGTTTCCATGGGAAAATTTGGGTTTGTGGGCACCCAATGGTTGTTGAGAAGTACAGGATTTAATTGTAAGGAAAAGTCATCTTGTTTCTGTCACATTAAATTCAAGCTGGTGGTGAACCATCCATTTGGAAACCACTGTAAATGGTGAGAGAACTAGGCCTGCAATGAAAAAGGGAGACCAAGTATGGATACCAAGTGAACCTGGGGGTCACTAACTTATACTACTACTACACTTGGGGAAGAAGAGACTGAAGGGCAAGAGGTTTTGAAACTTTTCTCCCTTTATCTAGTCACTTTTAAATGGTAAGATTTAGTCATTAGGTCCTAGTAACACACTAGTAAATGAGGTGCTATAGAGATTAAAATAAAATAATTGATTCATGAAGTGAGCATTTCCATAGCACAACTCTCCTACTGTGAGACAGAGAGAGTATATAATAATGGTAGAATGATTGTTGTTAGACACCATTAAGGAAGGAATGAGGTCTTTTTTCTTCCCCTCTTAAAACAGGAGGAGGGCTTCCTTGTCTCTGTCTACCACCAGCCACCAGATTGTATTGCATTAGTTTCACTGTGATTTTATTGATGCCATTTATTTCACTCCGACGCTTGAACAGTTAATAACTGGCTGTTAACTGACAGCTCTCATATAGTGTTGGAGTCTCAACTTTACTTTTAATGAACTTTTAGAAAGGAAGTCTGTCTGATCATTTTGAAGTTAAAAGATAAACTCATTTTTCAAGTTAGAAAATATATGAAAAATTGCATCAGATCTCTTTTTGGACATTATAAGAATGTTTCTCTTCTTTCAAAATCATATGCATTTTATTTTGTGTTCTTGGCTGGCAATGTAGGATCTTGTGATTTAGAACTGAAAGGAGCCTTAGAAATCATGTAGACCAAATCCCTTATATTACAAATGAGGAAACTGGGGCCCAAAGAGATGAATCAAAGTTGTAGAAGCAGTAAGTGATAGAGGCAGGATTTGCATCTAGATTCTTTTACTCCAAGTTAAATTCTCCCAAGACTTCAAAATTCTAACTATAGCTGATTCAATGACTTACCATGAGCAAGAAATTTAAGAGCTCTAATTATAAACTCAAAAGATTCAATATTTGATTTCGTATATGCCATACTGACATGTTTTCATAGCCTTTTTAATATTAGCGTTACTGATTCAGTGCCTTTATATATGCGAGAAATGGTATTGAATATAAATGATATGGACCTGTCCCTATGAGAGAACTTAGACCTTCAGAGATTTAGAACTGGTAAAGACCCATGTGATCATGGAGTCCAATCCCTCTCCCCATTTTATTAAAGAGAGAAATGAGACAGAGAGAAGTTAAGTGACTTATTCAGGGTCATGCTTCTAGGAAGTGTTTGAGTCAGAATTTGAACCTAGGACTTCCTGACCCCACATCTAGTGCTCTGTCTGCTGCATCATGCTACCCTAACTTTTTATTAGTCACAAATACTGAAATGGTCTTGGACCTAGAGAAGAATCTTATGAAGCAGTTCACATTAGTTTTTTGGTAGCACTTCACTAAGGTTCCCAAATATTTTACATTTCTTGTGATAATAGAATCACAAAGATAGAAGAGATCTCAAGAAGTCATCTAGTCCATCCTCACTGATTCAGGTAAGATTGAACCTATCTAGGATTACCTTCCAGGCAGCTGGGTAGCACAGCGGATGGAGCACTGGTCCTAGAGTCAAGGAGACCTAAGTTCAAATCCAGCCTCAGACGCTTAATAGCTGTGTGACCCTGGTCAAGTGATTAAACCCTGTTTGCCTCAGTTTCCTCATTTGTAAAGTGAACTAGAAAAAGGATCACAAACCATGCCCCATATGGAATCTTGAAGGGTTGGACATGACTGAATAATAATAACATGACTGAATAATAAGTCTTCCCAGCTTTCTCTGAAACAATCCATTTCATCATTTCTCAAAAGACAATAGTCTTCTGTTACATTCACAAAAATAAATTGTTTAGCCACTCTCCAATTGATTGTTTCCAATACCTCCCACAAATTGACGTGTGTCTTTATACATCCAATATAACAGAGACCATTTATAAAAGATTCATCTCTCACTATCTAAACCCAATCCCCTGTCCTCTTCCCATTGCCCCTTTTTTTAATTTAATGTTTTTCAATGAACAAAAATCTATTTTCTCTCTCCTGGAGGAAAAGAAAAAAGAAAAAGGAGAACAAAACCCTTCTAATAGATATGCATAGTTGAGCAAAATAGATTTCTGCTTCAGCCACTTCCAAAAAGTATGTTTCATTATGAACCATGAGTCCATCCCCTCTCTTTCAGGAAGCTACAGTCATTATCAGTGCTCTAGACTCAAGATTGTTTATTATGTTAATCAGTGTTTTTAAGTCTTTTGAAGTTGTTTTTACAATGTGGTTGCCATTGTATAAATTGCTCTCTTGCTTCCTCTGCCTTCACTTTGCATCAGTTCATAAAAGTCTTCCCAGCTTTCTCTGAAACAGTCCATTTCATCATTTCTCAAAAGACAATAGTCTTCTGTTACATTCACAAAAATAATTTGTTCAGCGAATCTCCAATTGATAGATACCCTCTTTGTTTCCAATTCTTTGTAACTACAAAAAGAGCCTCTATAGATTCTCTTTTTTTGGTCTTTTTAGCGTACCACTGGGTCAGAAGGTATGTAGTTTTAATAACTATTTCCTCCTCCCATTTTTCCATCTCTGAAGAGATAGAGAACAATTAATTGGCTACTACCTTCTGGATGATTTCCCTTCACAAACTTGAATTGATTGATTGAAATGGTAGTATATTTAGGCAACCATTTCTTCCTAATAGAAGCAGCTAGCTGGTGCAGTGGATGGAGCAGTGGGCCTGGAGTCAGGAAGATCTGAGTTCAAATCCAGCCTCAAACACTTATTGGCTTTGTGACTGTGGGCAAGTCACTTAACCTCTCTCTTGGTTTCTACAACTGTAGAATCAGAATGCTAAAACCTACCTAGCAGGATTGTTGAGTGGCTCAAATAAGATAATATTTGTAAAAAGCCCTTAGCATAATGCTTAACACATAGCAGGTGCTACATAAATGCTTATTCCCTTCCTTTCCCCCTCGTCTCCTAATACTGATTTAATGAAGGTATTCACAAAAGTGTACAAGCCAAATTCTTCTTTTTCATTTGGGCAAGAGGAAAGACTGCCAAGTCTCAGCGAAGTACAATATGCTGAATCATATTTCAGAATTCTAGGATAGAAAACCTCCCAGTTAGGGTAAAGAGAAGGAGAAATATGAAAATGTCATCATGATATTTCCCCTCACTATTAGGCCTAGCTAGGACCCTGAATTGAATGTCCCTTGGATTTGATGAAAATCCCACTGGCAGCTAAGATTTTTAATTTTGCTTTTAGATTGCAAGGTTCCTACTTAGTCCTAAATAATTTTGGAAGAAAAGAATTCAAATTTAGTAGTGTGAGGGATAGGGTTTTAAAAGTATGGTGATTTTATTTTTAAGGTGTTAATATGTTTGGTAAAGGGTCCTGTTTTGAAGGTGAGGTTTAGTGAATAAACAAGAATTTCAGTAGAGGGTGAATAAGTCTGGTCGATTAATTTTCCTTCGTATTTTTCCCCCAGTTGTTTTTAGATCTGGGAAGAAGAGTGCCTTTGTTTCATTACTTCATGTCTCCTTCTTGTCAGGAAAACAGTTTTAGGGGATGTTTAATTTTTCATTAGCCTGGTATTGTGCCTGATTTTCAATTTCTATCTAAGTATCAAGAAATTAACATTCAGATGCAGCTCTGCAGTTGACTGAATTGCCCAGAGACTGCAGCTCTCTTCTCCGGTTAAGTCATTGCTGTCCACTTAAAACAAAAACTGGGTGTGCTTGTACCTGCTCAAAGAGTGGTGATGTGAAGAATGAATAAATTACCCTAATAGGAACATCTATGCTGACTTTTAATGTTTTGAACCAAGGACAAATGACATGTAGTGACATGGAAAACAGCCCTGAAATTTTTCTTATGTCTGTTATTTGTGAATAAGAAATGATTAATGTAAACCCATGTACAGTTTAATAATGGTATGGTAAATTCTGTTTTTCTTATTCAGCTACCTTCTCTTCTCTCTTTTGGAGCCCAAACAAATGTGTAAGAATATATGTGAAAAATATAAAAAGGAATATATTTTGTTAATATTGGTCTTTGTATTTCTCAAAATTCCAATAAACCAGGATTTTTGGATTACATATTTTATACATGAAACCAGATGTCTCTGTAGTCAGAGACAGGTCCAAGGTTTTATGTTATTAGCTCTGGGGGCTTAACTCCTCTTTATATCTGTGATTGTGACTTTGAGAATTGGAATGAGAATTATTGGGAATGAAGCATGGCATGCAGTAAGTGCTTAATAAATACGTAGTTGAATTGGATTGATTGGCATCTGCTTTTGTTCTATGGCTGTTAGATTTTCTGTTTTGTTTTTTAAGAGGTAGATAATAAGATGTGGTGAGAGGTTAGGCATATCTTCTCATCATTCCCGCTTATATTTTAATGAAGGTAAGACCACCTTTCTTCTAGAATAGATCTTGGCATACTCACATATTCAAGTTCTCACAATCTAGTAACAAGCCTTTCCTCTTAGCATTCCCCTTGACTTCCTTCATTTTGTCTGAGACAAAATTATGTAGGAGTAACTGTGGAATTCCATTGCTAAACATTTAAAAAACCTATATAACATTTGAAGATGAGACAAAGAAGTGACAAACCATCTTCTTTTACAACTATGAGTCCTTCTTTCTTTATAAGACCCTTATTCTAGCAATTATTTATCGTCCCTCTTTCTTGCATCTATACTACAAGGAAGTTTACAAAAACAAAATAACATCAGAATTAGAAAAAAAGGAGATATTTCTGGGATGTACAGGGAGGGCTTCATGTAAGAGATGGCATTATTCTGAACCTTGATGAATAAGTAAGGTTTCAGTTGGCAGTAGGGTAGTGCATTACAGGCAGGGGTGGGGACAGAAAAGTGCCAGCCATGTTTGGAGGGTGGTGAGCAGTTTGGCCTGAGCACAGGGTAACAGCTAGAGACCTTGAGGAGATAAAGCTACATATACAGTAAGTTCATATGATGGATGGCCTTAAGTGTCAGATGTCAGCTGACTTTTAGGCTACATAAATTAGGAAATAGTGAGCTACTGAAGGCTTTTGAGCAGGGGAGTGATATGATCAGGGCGACAATATTTAGGCAGATTAATCTAGTGTGTGTGTAAGGTAGATTTGAAATAGGGAGACCAGCAGTTAGGAGGGTGTTTCAATAGTCCAGGCAAGAAGTGACAATGCTATAAACTAGGGTGGGGACAATCAGTATAGAAAGGAAAGCATGGATTCTAGAATCATTTTTAAGGAAAAATCAATTGATTAGGTCTTTGGTGAGAGTAAGGAGAAAGAAAGAGTTGTTGCTTGAGGAGGTAAGAGAGTCAAGAGACTATTTTTAAATAAGGGAGATTGGAGCAAGTCTGTAGACAAATGGGAAAGAGTCATAGAGTGCAAGCTTCAAAATCAGGAAGGCCTGATTTCAAGTACTACTCTACCACATACTGGCTGTGGGACCCTGATTGGGCAAATCACCTAACATCTCTGTGCTTTAACATCTCAACTCCCTAAGCCCATCCATTGTAGAGAAGAACCGCATTGATGGAAGGAGCTCCTCATGGGGAGGATGAAATCATAGGTTTGATATGTTAAAAAAATTACATGATGGCAAGCCTCTTGACTCATAATCCTCATAATATACTGTGCCTGGTTTTATTTTTTTTAGTATTTATTTAATTTTTAATTTGTGGAATAAAACAGGCATTTCCATAACATAGTATAATTTTTTAAAAAGGCAATTGTACAAGAAACTGCAAATCAATTATGTACAGCTTGCTATTCCTTTTTAAATATATAATAAACTTGTCATGTAAATTTTTCTCCCTTCTTTTTCTTCCCTTCCACCCTAGAAATGGATACCATTACACACACACACATATGAAAAAATCATTCTATACATACTTCTATTTATCAGTCTTTCTCATGTAAGAGGAATGAGGAGATTTGTGAACAACAGAAATGATGGAAAGAAGAGGGGGAAAATAAAAGGATAGGTTAAAGGATCTGTGGTGAAGGTATAGCAGCTAAGTTACTAGACTTCAAGTCAGGAAGACTTGTGTTTGAATCCTACTTCTGACAATGTTCCTAAGCAAGTCACTTAGCCCCTCCAGGCCTCAGTTTTTTCATTTACAAATTGAGAGGTTGGATTCAATTGACCTCTAAGTCCCTATCAGCTCTGTCTATGAAGAGAGAAACTTTATCAAATGAGATATGTGTAAAAGCACTTTGCATAATGCCTGGCACTATATAAGCACTATGTTAATTTCTTACCATCATCATCACAATTTGAAGTTGTGTTAAGGAGAATTCTAACACTATTTCATCTCTGTTGATGTTGGAACATGAGAAAATGAGTATGAATTATTGGGAGGTACTGATGATTACTAATAACCATCCATATCTTATATTTTTATAGCCACTTAGGGTTACAGAGCACTCTCACATAAATTATCTCATTTGATCCCCTAAGGGGTTGACATTTTTTTGTTAAACTGAGTTCCATTACTTAAGAGCCCTACAATCCAGTGAAGAGACAAGGTAGATAAGCACGCATGAGACATAAATAAATGGAATCAGACAATACCAGAAAGTATAGAATGCATAGAAAATGCAAATATATTCATCCTCATCTATTCAGCCTTTGCCTAAGGGTATTTGGTTTTTTCTAGATTCTTTTGCTGAATGAACCAGATTGCACAGGGGACCTCTACCTCCTTTCTATCTTGGCAAAGTGCTCATTACCTTGAAATTGAATGCTTCCAAGAGAGATCCCACTTGTCAAGCCCCTCAGTCTGACAGTTCTGACTGACTTGTCTCTTCAACCCCTCCCTTAGGCAAGGAAGGGGTCATGGGGTTACCAAATATTAACGGTGGAAGGAACCTTAGGGGTCATCTGTTCCTGAAGCAACACCATGAGTAGCCTGGTTTTTTCACATCATTCCTCTTTTCAATCATTTGATTATATTACACTCAGAATTCAGCACGGAATGACATTAGTAAAGTGGAGAGGACAACTTGAATGATGTAAGGGCTTCAAATTACTGCCATTTGAGGATTGCTTAAAGGAAAGGCGAATATTCAGCTTGGAGAAGAGATAACTTTGGGGCAGGGAGGCCTTAACAGCTAATAATAATAGCTAGTGTTTATATAGCTCCTTGAGTTTTTGCAAAGTCCTTTATAGGTATATCATATAATCCTTACAGCGACCTTGGAACATTGGTACAATTATTGTCTACGTTATGTAGATGCTACTGAGGCAGACAGAAGTTGAATGATTTGTTCAGGGCCACACAGCTTCAGTGCCTGAGGCTGAATTTGAATTCAGTTCTTTCTGACTCCAGGTCCAGTTCCCTGAGTCACCAGATAGATTTCTTCCAGTATTTCAAGGGCTGTCACACCCAAGAGGAATGAAATTTGTTCTGCTTGTTGCCTGAAGGCAGCACTAAGAGCAGTGAATTGATGGAAGTTTCAAAGAGGTAAATTTAATTTTGAAGTAAAGAAAAACTTCCAAATAAGCATTATTCTCCCAGAGTGAAATGGGTTACCTTAGGAAGTAGTGGGTTTCCTCTCACTGGATGTCTTCAAGCAAAGGCTAGATACAGTGTAATCATTCATCATTTTTAGTGACCTGAGGACACTTTATTTTATACTTGCTGTGTGCATAGCTCTGCAATGAATGTTTTTGAGGATAGAATTAAATTCATATGTATCGACTTTTGACTGTCAAGGCATTGTGGGAGGCTTTTAGGTCTTGAACCTCAAAGAGTGCAGGCTCTAGTTGGAGAGACGGTACGTGAACACATGAATGGTTATGTAACAATGGGATAGGGATTTCACTGTGATTTCACTGGCATAGAGAAATTCCCGGTGAGAAAACTCCCTCTACCAATGCAGATCAGCACCTTCTCTGCAATTTACAGCCTCAGAGAATTGCCTGGAACGTTGAGAGATTAAGACCTGGCCAGGCTCACATAGCCAGCGTATGTCATAAATAGGACATGAACTCAGGTCTTCACCGCTTCAAGGCCCCCTCTCTATTCACAATGCCATGTTGCCTCTTGTTATGGAATAATAAATTAAATAACTCTCCAAGACAACTGTGTAAGAGATGTTGCAAGGTCATGCATAATTAATTATGTCTAACAAGTGCTTTGAATTCATAAGAGAATGAGATCACTCTAGTCTTGAGGATTTGGAAAGATTTCATGGGGAAGATAGGATTTAGAATCTGTGGCATGGCCATTCAAGGTTTACAGATCCTGTTGAGGGACTGAGAAAATTTGATAATAGTTACAGCTAACATCTATATAGTGCTGACTGTGTGCCAGGCACTGGGCTGAACACTCTACAAAGCTTTACCTCATTTCATCCTCACAATGCTATTGTCATCTCGGTTTTACAGATGAGGAAACTGAGGCAAGATAAACGTGCGTTAACTGGCGAAAAATGAGAAAGCAACATATAAGCCAGGGCAGGGTAGTGCAAACAGCATTCTATCTAAGTGTGCAGAGAACATAGAAAATATGAGTGATGAGCATGGGAATAGGATGGTCAGAGAAGGCTTCCTACAGAAAGTCAGTTTTGAACTGGGTCTTGATATATGTGGACTGGCAGAGACAAAGTTGGAAAGTAAAGATGGGTAAAGAAAAGAGATTGCTTTGCTTGGAGGAGAGGAAACTGTGTTAGGGAACAACAGTGAAGCAGCTCCTGGTGTGGTGGTTAGGGTACTCGGCCTGGACTTGAGCTCCTATAGCTGGCCTCAGAAACTGTGTGTCCCTGGGCAAATCACTTAATTTCTCTTTGCCTGAGTTTCCTCAACTGTAAAATGGAGATGATAATAGTACTTACCTCCCAGCGTTGTTGTGAGGATCAAATTAAATAGTACTTGTTTAAAAAAAAAGCACTTAGCACAGTGCCTGGCACACAGTAGGCACTAATATAAATTTATTCATTCCCTTCTCTCCTGAAGGGGTGTCAGGGAAAGGTGAAAAAGACTGAGGTGTAGCATGGTAAATAGTAGGCTGTTAGATTTGTTCTGATAATAGCTAACAAGCATATAGCACTTTACATATGCAAGGGCAGTTAGGTGGCAGTGGATAGATTGCCAGGCATGGAGGCTAGAATATTCATCTTCCTGAGTTCTAATCAGGCCTCAGACATTTACTAGCTGTGTGACCCTGGGCAAGACACTTAACCCTGTTTGCCTCAGTTCCCTCATCTGTAAAATGAGCTGGAGAAGGAAATGGCAGAGTACTCCAGTATCTTTGCCAAGAAAACCCATCAAATGAGGTCATGAAGGGTCAGACACAACTGAACAACAACAAAATATATATGCATATATACTTACATGCATATATATGTATATATTTTACATGTATATATAATCTCACTTGCAAAGCAATATATATGTTTATATTTATGTAATCTCATATATTTATATAACCCCACGAGGTATATGCTAATAATAAAAGTATTAGCAAGCATTTATTTAGAGCTTTAAGGTTTGTGAGATGTTTTATTTCATTTTATCCTCATAACAACTCTGGGATGTAGGTGCTGTAATTAACCCCATTTTGCAGGTGAAGAGACTGAGACTGAGAGAGAATTGGCCATAATCACACAGCTAGTAGGTCCTTATGGAAGGAGTCAAAATCAGGTCTTCTTGACTCAAAGTCCCTCACTCCATCCACTATGCCTGCTAGCTGATCACAGAAATAGGTCACAAGAATGCCCTGGACTTTTTAAAACAGGGGACTAATGGGAAGAAAATCGAATTTAAGGAAATTTAGCATGGCAGAATGTAGAATGAATTGAAGCATGGAAATCAGCTTGGAGTAAATTGCTTTAACTCTGTTGTGAAATGGAATGATAAAAGCCTAAACTAGAGTGTCAGCTATGAAAAGAGTAAAATCCTAGAAATGCTCACAAGAAATAATGGCACCAAATGTAAAGGAAAAGGAAGGTCCACTCTGGCCACTCACCCTGGGGTCCTTAGATGCAGAGTGGTGGTTTTCTCTTGTGGAGATTTTAGTGCCTCTATCAAATTGGGCTTAGTTTGGTTACAAGTAAAGTTTGAACTCAGAAACCTAGATTAGGTATCATTATTTAGTGTCTTCAAATCAGCAGCTAATATTTCTTGGAAAACATTTTTTTCCTGTTGTAGGGATGTAGTCCATATGGAATTATAAAATTGTTGCTGAGTCAGCCTGCTTGGAACAGTCACAGATGGTGCCAGAGATGTGCAAATACAGCATTTCATAGCATTGGTGAAGGTTCTAAAACACAAGGCTTGGTTTTTCAAATAGTAGTTTGTACACTATTTCCAAAGATGTTTTAGGCTACTATGCCTTGAAAATGTTAATAAGTAAGCATGACTGATGACTCTTTGAGTATTTTTTATATTTTTTACTTATATCACTCTGGGGCTATATATAGATAGGAAATAAAAATTTTTCTATAGTGTAATTCGTATAGTATAGTAGAAATAGTGTTGGACATGATGTTTGAACCAGATAATGGTTACTCCCTAGTTGTGTCCTTGGACCTTTAGATTTTACCTCTCTGAGTTTCTATCTTCCCATTTGTAAAAAGAGTTTATATAGCTTTTCAAAGCTTGCAAAGTGTTTTACAAATAATGTCTCATTTTAACCTCAGAAGAACTCTTGGAAGTAGGTGCTGTTATTATTCCCGTTTTATGGATAAGAAAACTGAGGTGTAGAGAGGTTAAGTGACTTGCTCAGGGTCAGACAGCTAGCAAGTGTACAAAGCCGGATTCGAACTCAGGTATTCTTGACTTCAGGTTTAGTACTCTTATCAATTGTTCCCTCTATAATATTTATATAGCATTTAAAGGTTTGCAGAGAGTTTGACATATGGTATTAGCAATCTAAAGTCCAACACTAGCATTCTATTATACTCTGGTGATGGAATCTTTGTTGGATTTAGAAACTATGAAAACAGTGAAAGATACACATTTTCAGAGTTCTGGGATCTGTACTTATTTATTGTTTTAAAAATTCTTTCCCAAAGAAGCATAGATTTAGTTGGCGGGTGACTTTAGAAGGCATTTTCATTATCAGTGGACAGATATATTTTGAGTTCTGCCTTGAGACATGTGGGTTTGAAAGCTATGAAATGGAATTATGGAATTTTGATGATGTATTTCCACCCCAGCACCATTTTGTGTTCCCTGAGAGATAACCCTGAAGGGAAGTAACTACAATTGTCATGAATTATGAAGCATGGAGTTTCCTATGCAAACAAGATTCTGGGCACTTCTCTGCAATGTGTATTTAAATGTAAGAACACTCCTGGTGGGTCTGTTTTGCTGCTGCATGGCACGACAACAAAACAAATCAGTCTCCACCTCCAGTGACAGTGAATCTTTGCCTTTCTGAGAGCTGCATAAAATGTCACAGTTTATACAAGCAGAAAGAGCTTCAAAACACCAGAGATTTCTTTCTAGTGATCAAATGATAAGGTAATCATTTGCCAGGTTGGAAGACTGGTAGGTTTCACAGTCAGTAATAAAACAATGCCAGATTCTTTATCCCATTTCTTTCAAATAATGTTGGTCCCAGACAAAGTACTTGGACACTGTCAATATGTGGATTTGTCAGAGGGATGATTCTCAGAAGGTTGTGGCGTCTTGTAAGATGGGATGATATTTGTACAGTCAAGTGAGCTCAGGCATAAGAAGTAATAATGCATTTGCTTGCATCCTTTCTCTTCTGCCCTCAATATTTCCTGTCTTCTTGAAATTTGAAGAAGAAATGTGATTTTTCTTTATGCTTCTTCTGGGGTGATCTGCAATGGGTTTTGCTTTTTGTAGCACCAATGAATAGGTGAAGTTGAAGAATGACTCCTTTCTAAGAGTAAAAGGAAGAATACTCAGTCATTTGTTCATACCCAATCCTCTACTCTCACCAAGGCTTCAGAGTTTCCGCAAGGGGGCCAATTATGCTCCTGACTTTGGTGATCCTGGAGTCCTTGGGATTCACTCTGTCAACAGCAAGACAAATGACTACATTCTTCATCTATCTTTCTTCTCTGTCAGTAAAATTTCTGCTAAAGAGGGAGAATTTATTCAAATATAACATGTTCTGCTTGATATTGAGGTACTGAGAGATGAATATTTTCTATGTCCTTCTGTCCAGGATTAATATATTGGGAATTTGAAGCTTGGCTTTGGAAATAACTTTAATGAAAGAGGTTAGCATTATGGATTGAATTTTAACATAAATATTTTCCTTTTGGTATTAGATGATGACATTTACATGACTTTTTTATGTTTCCTCTGACGTAAAAGCAGACAAAACTTTACAAAATACATCAAGTGAATGTATTTCTGTCTAGAGGCAGCTAGCTGGCACAGTGGTTAGAGTTTTGGACTTAGAATCAGGAAGACCTGAATTCAAATTCTGGTTCAGACACTTGCCAATTGCATGCCTTTGAGTAAATTATGTAATCCCGTTCAGCCTCATTTTCCTCCTTTCTCATCTGTAAAATGGGGATACCTATCTCACAGTGTTGTTATCAGATCAAATGATATATATATGTATATATATCAAATATCAATTGAAACATATATAAAGTGCTATATTTGATATATCAAATGAAATATATGAAGTGCTTTGCAAACTTTAAAGTACTAAACAAATACTAGCTGTTATTCAACATATCTATGCCTAGATTTCTGATGTATATGGTGAAATATATTTGGGTATGGGTTCTCCTAGTATATTCAAAATCATTCTAATTCCTAGGTATTTTCAGAGATTCTACTATTTTTAATGTAGATACTGATCTAGACTGATGTGGAACCGAGGAATTTGAACCCCTTTACAATTAGTTTAGGGACCCTGGGAAAAAAGGGTTCATGTTGCTCCAGATATCCAGCATCCCCTGTGTGCTCCTGTTGTAGAGAGAACAGTCACCCTTTTAATGCCATGAAAGTATTCAGGGAGCCAGTGGCTTTCCCCAGAATCAGCAGAGGGCAACAAAGAGCTGTTCAAGGCTGGATCTAGTTCTTGGTCAGTCTTTTTCACCCTGGAGGGGGGGAAATGCTGAAAAGAGGATGCAGCAAAGCAGAAATGGGGATGAAGGAGCAACGCTGAACTTGGATAGGACTAAGGAAAATGGGGAGCAGTATTCTAAGTTTTCAAAGTCAACACAGGATGCAGAGGTCAGTTTCTAGTGCAGAAAAGAGATTTTTAATTGTCAGGGCTCCTGCAAGGAAATGACAATTTTGACAGCTCATTCTGGCCCTCTAGGAACCCTCATCCTATCCCTAAAGGGCATCAAAGGCTCTGTTGATATCTGACAGGCATGCTCTACTAATTAGTATTTTTAGAGATTCAAGTTATTGTCTTCATTACGAGTACATCTATGACTGAAAGAGAGAGTCCGCGGGGCATAATGGAAAGATTGTGAGACTTAACATATTTGCATTTTACTAATGAGAGCTATTGATCCAAGATCCATTGAACTAATTATTCACACAAGAAAAAACATGTGGATGAAGAATGCCCATTGTCCAGTCTATGATATATACAGTTGGTTGGATGACCCGTGGCATTAGTCCATTACTGCATGTATCAGATAGTCATTCAGTCAACAAGCATTTATTAAGTGCTTACTACATTTAAGATACTGTGTCAAGTTCTGGAGATACAAAGAAAGGCAAAAGTCTGGGCCCAGAGTGGACAAGAGCAGTAGAACAGGCTGGGGTTGCCATTGGGAAAATGCACAATGGTCTTAATGAGCCGAGTGCTGGGTTGCCTTTGGGGAAATGCACATTGCTTTTAATGAGCCAAGATCATCTTTTAAAAACCAATATTATTTCCGTGATGGTATATGTCTACAAATGGTTTCTGAAGAATTAAAGTTGAGAATTACCCAGAAGGCAATGGAAAGGTACATGGTGGGTATGAGTTGCATTCCACACATTACAAACCAAGAATTATACAAGACAAGCAACGTGAAGGATGTCATTAGAAATGTATGACTGGAAAGGCAATTGGGCTGATTTGGCTAGAGCAAAGGATAATCAGTAGATAACTTGCATGCTCTGTTAGTATCCAAGGAACTACAATAGAAGTAGGGATAGGCCTCAAGTGTGTTGTATGTAACCTCTGTGGATGACTTATGGGAATAAATGAACAAGAATTTCACAGAAAGACAGGGCTTGGGATCAGTATTGTTAAGAAGGAGTTGCCACAGTCAATGAGGTAACAGATTGATCCATCAAAATATTAAAGTGATCCATTAAAGTATTAAAGTATATACATATTGTTAAATGGTATTTTAGCAAAAATATTTTTGGTTATTCTAGAGAAATGGTTGGACCTGGAGTTTCATTTTCCTTGCCTGTTCTTTCTTGTGTACTTTTAAATCACTGCCTCCATATGCCAGTAATCCTAAGTGACACCCTTTGTCTATTAGATTGTCTAGGGCTAATGGATTATGCTATCCTGTGGGATATTGAGATTCTGTTTCTTTCTGATCCCCGAGTCCTTGTTGCTGTTTTAGAATGAGTGTCTGGGAATTCTGTAGAGAGATGTTTTTGATTCAGTGGTACTGAGTAGCTGGATGTATATTCATCAGGTTGTTAATTGAGTTCTCTTTTGGACTAATGTCTACTGACAGGCTCTCATTGATTGCTATGTTCCTTTTCTAGGAAGCTAAGATTTCATTTGCCTCAAGGTGGTATGTTTAAATGTGGACACACACACAGACACACACACACAGACACATGCACACATTGTTTGAGTTGTATAGAGGTGAGGAGAGAATGGGGATGACAATAGTTTATTCTAGGGAATGGAAAGGAGTTTAATCCCAGTCTATCATCCATTTTTCTTGTCGTTCAGTTGTTTCAGTCATGTCTGACACTTTGTGATTCCATTTGGGGTTTTCTTGGCAAAGATACTGGAGTGGTTTGCCATTTCCTTCTCCAGCTCCTTTTACAAATGAGGAAACTGAGGCAAACTGAGTTAAGTGATTTGCCCAGGGTCACACAGCTAGTAAGTGGCTGAAGCTGGATTTGCCAGGTCTGGCATGTTATTTACTGCTCTACCTAGCTTCTCTCATCCCTTATTTTTTTATTATTTCCTATATATTCATACTTATTTTATGGTCTCACAGCTGACTGATTTTTGTTCATGTAAGAATCTTCTCTATTTGTCTTGTAGATATTTTAACTCAGTAGAATAATGTTCAGCCTCACAGTTTCTATGTGGATGTCTCTTATGGGCATGTCTAATGTATAAAATATTACATGGATTACAACTTAACTTTGTTCAGTGATCTGCTGAGAATTGGCATTAACTGAGGTATTAAACAGGGAGATTTATTCTCCCTAAAGATGTTTACCACTGTCATGGAAAATGTGCTGCAGTGTCTGAAAAAATGATTTCCTATTGATGGTGAGGTTCTCCAAAATGCTCTTGTGCACCAATGACATCATCATAATTACATTCAATCCCTGAATACTGCAAAGCCTCCTTAGTGGAATCTAGTTATGTAAAATATATTGGTTTAATCATCCACACTGGAAAACTTTACGCATACAAAAATACAGAGAGGTCTAACAATAAATTCATGGCTCATAGGCCACATCTTATTATGAATCTGTGTCAGAGTTGCTCTGTCTGGGAAGTCAACAAAGATTTCAGCTTCTATTCTATTCAAGGACACTGAACTAGGCCTTATAGGGGATACAAAGATGTGTTGGAGAAAGTATGGTGTCTGGAGGTACTAAGTAATGAAATAAATCTGATGAAGTCCTCCCTCCCTCACCAAAAGATGGTCAGTTATTTGCAGATTAGCTATACATGTGTTCATGTGTTTGAAGCATGGGATAGTGTATGGCAATGTAGAGTGGTAGGATAGAAAAGGTATGATATTGTTTCATAGCATCTGAGCCCAAATCCACTCCTTGCTAGCCCCTAGACACTGGATACCATTCTCAACTTCTAAGTCTCAAATTCTTTGCTGTGAATGGGGTCGAAAATGCTTGCATGACCTACCTCACAGGGTTGTTATGAGGAAAGTACTTTGTAAACTATTAAAGACTGCACAAACATCATCTGTTTTTATTGTTGAGATAATACAATTAATGAAGGAAAAGAATCACAAGATCACAGATTTGCAGAGATAGAAGGGTTTTTGGAGGTCTAGTCTAATACCTTCTTTTTATATCTATAAAACCTGGGGAACTGATGACAAAAAGGTAAAGAAACTTGCCAAAAGTCAAACGGGCGGTGAGAGGAGTAATAGAATTCAATCCCAGGTCCGTGGATTTTAAATTGTGTTCTTTCCACTGTCCCACACTTACTCTCATTCTGAAAACCGTTAACAGATTGGATTATAATTCTATTATTTTGTCAGTGTAGGGAACTCCTGGTGTGGGAACTCCTTCCACCAACCAAGTAGGATCCCTATCCATGTGGTAACCCCTGTTCTTCCTTTCTAAGACTCTGAGGCAGAAGCCCAGTAGGATGGACCTACGCTTCCTCCCGTTTTGGCCCTCATATAAAGCAAGGCCACTTTAGCTCCAAATGACTTAGTCCCTGAAGACACTGGGAGTGTGGGGGTGAGTGGGTGGGGAGGTAATAAAGATCAATGGCGGTAGAAAAGTAATAAAAGAGAAAAGGGCAGGAGGGTAGGAAGGGAAGCAGGACATAAAGAATAAGCATTTATATAGCACCTACCATGTGGCTACTAAGCACTTTCAAAAAATAAATACTAATTTATTTAGTTTCATTTAAAAGCAAACTGGACCTATCCCTTCTTCTCTTGTACATACTCCAAATTCAGGGTTCTAACCTGCTATGATAGCCAGCTACTACATAGACCTCTTGGATTTGAGTAGATGAATGGATTTGAACATAGGTCCCATGAGACAGCATCGTGCCCTATCTATCATACCACACTCCATCCCCATGCACCATCCACACTTCAAATAAATGAGCACACGTATAGCTAAAGTGCAAATAGCTGACAGTCTTCGTTTGGAACTTCATGTATAGACCCCTACAGCTGGCGACCCCTCAATTCCTGCCATCTGCCAGAGTGGGAGGATAGAGAGGTTCCATCTGTAAGCCTCAGTCACTGCTGCCTAGCAAGAAGCTACACCTGAAATTTGACCTCATTTTGATACATGATATTAAAAAACCATTCCTCTGCATTTATTGCCAGTTCAGAATGAAATTTGTAGTGTTAGTCTTGCTCTTAATAATATCGATTTGAATTTGTTTTTCACTGCAAAAAGTGGATGCATTTATGTGAAAGTTACTCTAGAAAATATCCAGTAATTTTGGTCTTTGTATGCCTTTTCCCCCTCCCAACCACTCTTTTGAAGACCCACAGTTTGAAAAACTCTCATGCCTGGCGAAGGCCTTAGGGAAGGCTTTAGTGGAGACAGAAAAGTGTTATGGTTCCAATATGTACACAGGACCACAGAGCTAGAGCTGGAAGGGAACTCAGAAAACACCTAGGTTAGCCTCCTCATTTTGTAGCCAGTCAGCCAATAAACAAGCATTTATTAAGTGCTTACTGTATACAAGCACTGGGAATACAACTATAAGTAGAAAGACAGTCCTTCCCCTCAAGGAACTTACTTTCTAATGGGGGTGGGTTGGGGAAGATGACGCTTAAAAGAAAGTTGTAAAGGGGAATTGGATGAGAATGAAGGTAGTTGAAGTCTGGCAGGAGCCTGGATAAGAATGAGACATGGCTGGCCTGTGTACCCTTCTCAAATAGAGATTCTAGGAGAAGCCATCCAATAATAGGGAGAAGACCCAAGGTTTGAGAGTATTTCCAGTCTTACTCCTGATGATGAAGAGATGGGGCATGTTAGAAGAAATCCAGTGTGCAGCCTAGAGAGGAATAATTTACAGATGAGGAAACTGAGGCTAGAGAGGTAAAGTGGGCAGAATGGGATGTAAACTCAGGTCTGCTTTAGTCCAAATGCATCACTGTTGCCACTGTAGTAGGTTGTCTCTCAACTAATTGCTACATTTGAAACTTCTTAGATAGGGGATGTCACCTGCACCATATCATAATCTTGTTTCACAGCTGAATCTATTATAATCTAATCAGGTCATAACTGTAACTACCTGCCTGGCCATCTGGTAACATCAGCAGGGACAGTGCAAACCTGCCGCTCAGCCCTGCTTTGATCCAGCTGATTTCACATGGTGACAGAGATGAGGAACAATTACCCTATGTTGCTGTAAGGTCTAACTGATGTTTGTATTTACTCAGACTCACAGCCAGTCAACGTGTCTTTATTCCTGATGCTTTTACTTACGTATTCATTCCACAAACACTTGGAAAAGGAAATAGATTGTCCTGTGACAATCACAGAGGGAACCTCTCTCTTAGTCATTGCTGGCAAGAATCTTGCCAGAATCCTCCTTAATTGACTGATCCTTCACCTGGAAGATGGTCATCTACCCAAGAGCCAATGTGGCTTCAGAAGAAGGGCCAAGGAATGGTTGACATTGAATTTGCTACCTGACCATTCCAGGAGAAATGCCAGGAACAGAACAGAAGTCTGTACGCAACATTCATAGATCTGACCAAGGCCTCTGATATTGTTAGTCATGAGGGCTTGTGGAAGATCATAGCAAAATTTGGTTGCCCAGAGTTTATCAGTATTCTATGCTGATTGCACAGTGGCATGCTTGCATAGGTTCTGGTCACCAATGGAGGGAAGCAGGGCTATGTAGTTGCTTCTGTGCTTTTTAGCATTACATTTTCAGCAATGTTGTTGAACGCCTTCAACAAGGATGAAAATGTCATCAGGGTGAGATATTGCACTAATGGTAAATTATTTAACTTGAAAAGGCTATACCCCAAGATTAAAGTGGAGGGAGAATTGGTATGTGACTTTTTGTTTGCAGATGATTGTGCACTCAATGCAGCTTCTGAGGCTGAGATGCAACAAAGTGTGGATCTATTCTCTGCCACTTGTGCTAATTTTAGCCCAACAATTAACACTAAGGAAACAGATTCTTCATCAGCTAGCACCACACCATCAATATAGGGAAACATCTATTATAGCAAATGGAGAAATTTTGAATGCTGTGGATAAGCTCACTTAAGTTGGTAGTGTACTTTCCAGGGATGTACACATAAATGATGGGGTTGATGCATGCATTGCCAGAACTAGATCAGCATTTGGGAGGCTCTGAAAGAAAGTGTGGAAGAGAAGAGGTATTAGACTGCCTACCAGACTGAAGGTCTACAGAGCCATTATGCTGACTTCATTGTTGTATGCCTGCAAAACCTGGACAGTGTACCAGTGCTATGCCAGAAAACTGAATCACTTCCATTTGAATTATTAGGAAGATTCTGAACATCATCTGGCAAGATAAGATACTTGACTCTGAGATCCTTTCTCAAACTAAACTGCCAAGCATTCAAACTCTACTGCAGAGACTGTGTAACTCCAATAGCCTGGCCATGTGGTTTAATGCCAAATGCACATTTGCCTCAAAGACTAGTTTATGGAGAACTCACATAAGGCAAGTGCTTACATGGAGGTCAGAAGAGGTGATACAAGGACACTCTCAAACTCTCTAAAGAACTTTAGAACAGATTATGAGACATGGGAGACACTGACACAGCACTACCCAGCATGGAATGCCCACCTCAAAGAAAGCGCTGTGCTCTACGAGCAAAGCAGAATTGCAGTAGCTCAAAAGAAACTTGAGATGTTCACTCTCCACTCCAAATGTTCATATGGACTGTTTGTGCCCAACCAAGCCTTCTGAGCTTGCCTTGGTCTGATAAGCCACAATCAGACACACTGTACCTTGTCCCCAGCATCATGATGTCATTTTGGTCCTCTTCCAGCACAAAGGACAACAAAACCATTAAACAGACATTTATTACATACCTGTGATGCATAAAGGGCTGTGCTAAGGATTATTAACTCTTGATCATGTGTGCATGAGTTATTCTTTCATGTATGATCCTGGTTCATTTTTCCCGTCTTATCTTTTGGTATGTGCTTGAAGGCTCCATGATGTAGTTCAAAGGTCATTTGCTTGGGCGTTATGACACCTGAGTTCTAGTCCCATCTTTGCTACTAGTTGTATGATCTTAGGTAAGTTATGTAACACCCTCTCAGCCTGTTTCCTTAGCTGTAAAATGAAAGGGTTATGCTAGATAATCTTCAAATTCTCTTATAGTTCTAATATTCTATGATTTTGCTAGGTTGGAACCCCATCATTATATCAATGGTTCATATATGCCAAATGGTTTAAATCATATTCAGTTGAATAAATTTGTTGACACATTTACTATTCAGTTAGTACATTGTACTATTTCATTTAGTACAAGTACTTTGGGAGATTCAGGATAACTCTAATATGAATTCCCTGATTTGGAGCTTAGTCTAATTAGAAAGAATCTTAAGATATGAAAAAATTATAGGACAGATCAGAGTGAGTGTGAGTGGTTTCAGAAGACTTCATGGAAGAGGTGAGATTTGGACACAGAGCTGGATAGTTGGTAAAAGGTGAGGAGAAGAAAAGGTATCCTAAGAGAGAGGACTAGAACTGTCAATAGTATGGCAACAGGGCTGAGGTTTGACCACTTGGAGTTGAAAGTCCCTGTTGGAAAATATTAGGGAATAAAGTTGGATTGATAAGGTGGAGATCATCCATACAGTGCCTTAAGAATTTGGTGGGAGAGTTTGGATTTTATTGGTTAGAGTGGACAACGGGATCCTCCGTCAAAGTATATGTGGGGGACTCAATTGGGGGCCATGTTCTAGTAGAAAGAGATTGAGTAATTAGCTTTTTAACAGAAGCATGAGATTGGAGTCTGGAAGACATGAGTTCAAATCTTGCCTTGGGCACTTATTAGCTGCGAATCTAATTTCAAGTTCACAGTGGTGTATCCAATTAAGAGAGGCCATTGTGGGTCAATAGATGGTACAAAAGGGACTTCCCAAGGCAAAAGCTGGGAATAAATCAAGGTCCTCATCCCTTTCATGCATAGCAAATATGGCTAATTCATTGTGAGGATTTAACACAGGCAGCCATCTCAGAGTCTCTCCTATTTTGGCCTTTAATGTTGAACTGAAATATTCAGCATTCAGAATCAAAACCCTTCACTGACCAATCCATTTCATTGATTAGCAGTGCCCATCATACTTTTATTTTAATACCACAATAGCACCATAAGGTAAATAATTTATCAATTCATGCTTTTGTTTTATGTCTATAATTCTATTATTCTCTCCTCTCACATAGTGAGGCAGTTAGATTAAATAAATACTAACATCCCTTCCAGCTCTTAATCCAGTGTCCTATGATCTTTGTCTGCATTTTTTTTTGGTGACTGGGGGAATATTCCAGAAGCAGAAAGAACTTCCTAGCATAGATGAAGAACTCAGTACTTCCTGAAACATCCCATACTAATAAATAGTGTTTACTTAGCCTCTGTTTAATGACTCCCAGTGATGGGGAACACCTGCTTCCCTAATAAAACCCATTCTACTTTGAGATAGATCTAATTGTTAGGAAGTTTTCCAATAAATTAAGCTGAAATCTGTTTTTCTACAATTTCCACCCATTACCCTTACTTTTCCCATCTTAAGCCAAGTAAAAGAAGTGTAATTGCTCTTCCACTCGACAATACTTCAGATAATGACCTCCTTGTTACTAATAGCATGCTTTTTTTTAAGATGACTGGGTAATGTTAGGGATACAACAAATTGACCCATATGGGGAATGAGCCTATCATAGTATCCTTACAAGTGTCATAATCCATCCAACTGAGCTGTAACAGCCAGCTATCTTGTTCTGCTGAAATTGTCTACAGTCTTTTGTGAATATTATTAGAGAATGCCAGTGTATATGAGAAAGAAAAGCATACACATAACATATGAATGACTGCCAATGATCAGAGTAGCTAATTTAAAATTTTATTTTGTGATTAATGGATAGACTGTGATGTGCTGATGTCTATATCAACATTCAAACAAAATTCTCTCTATGTTTAATATACTTTTTTAAAGTGGGAAGGTCTTTCTAAAATGAGTGAAATTGATCTATCCTTTAATATAGGAATTGTACTTCATCAAAATGGAGTGTGCGTGTGTGTGTGTGTGTGTGTGTGTGTGTACATATACACCACTTCTGAAAATAAAATGTAATTAATGACAGCTTTTATTCGTGAGACACCTAAAAAATAAACCCTATGGAACTCCCGAGTTTGATGGCTGTAAGGGCCCTTTTAAAGGTCTTGCTTTAGAAAATTCTTGGTATCAGTTAGAAGCCCTGCTGCAATGCAGATGGTGGCACTGAGTTTAGAGCTTTTTTGCTGTTGTCTTTTATGTTGTTACAGAGAGAAGTAGGGAAGAAAGAGTGGGATGTTGTTATTAGTTTCTGGGTTTTAAGGTTCAGTGCTTCTGCACAAAGATATAACAATAAAATGAGAGGTCACCAGAGTATATTTGTGGCATGAAATAGCATAAGATGACGCATTCTCAAATGTTTTCTTTGAGGGGGGAAGAAAAAGGTAATTCCCTTTTTTGAAGTTTGAACTTCTCCTCCCCAAATACTGATAAATATGGAGAAAAATCCCTCTTCGTTGTTCGCGATGGGTCATTAATACTTATAAAAGGTGGTTCAGAAAAGCTGTTCCCAAGACCCCTTTAGTTGTTTTCGAAAGCTTTGCTTTGTTGAATATTTGATGAAACAGACTGCAGATATCTGCAGTGGAGTTCTTGGTGAATCCCTGCTGGCAGCTAGTCATTTTTCCTTTTGGGGGATTGCAGGGGTTGTTTCTCAATCTGGAAGTTATGAAAGGGGGAGGATAGGCAATTTCATAACAATTAGATGAAAACATAGCATGGATCAACTGTCAGAAGTTAGAAATAAAATTCTGCAATATAAATTGTCCATGAGAATTGATGGCACAGTTAGAAAAAAGGAAAAAAAAAACAAAACAAAATACCTAGCAATATATTGTAGTATTTGCTGGAGTGAAGAAAGATCTGCTGAGTAATATCTTGGAGTGTGTGTGTGGTGTGTTGTATGTGTGTATTGTGTGTCGTGTGCGTGTCTGGGGCTGTCTGTGGCTGTCTTTAGAGTACTCATCAGTGAGGCAGTTATGGTGCAGCTGTTTGATATAATGGCTTGCTTGAATGATCACACCATGATCTACCTTCTGTTCTCTGAACTCATGGCAAAAGAGTCTCTGATATATCCTCTTTTTTCTATGATGAAGGGATAATATGAGGCTCCATGTGACTTAGGCTTGGCCTCCCCCCCACAAAAAAATTAAACCATAACAAATCCCAAAGCCTTAAACTCTAAGGTCTTTGATATAAGTAAAAAGAGTCAGAATAATTGATTTTCTGTTTTAGGTTGTTTTTTTTTCTGAGAAGTGTTAGACTTCCTGTTGCATGTAGTCAAGTCACCTTGACTAGTGATTTATGGCCTTGGTAGGCCAATGTCCAGATAAAAGCACCAAATGTTCTCCTTTGCCCTGGATAATTATAACTCACATTTCTATGGCACTTTGCAGTTTACAAAGTGCTTAACTCACAGTAGGACTAAATGGAGAATTGATTAGTAGAATGCTGGAATTGAAGAGCTATATTAAAGATTGGAAAACTCATTTGGGGGGCTAGATAACTGATCACTTTTAGAAATAGTCTCCTAATCATCATCGCTATGATCAAGATCACTTTGTTGTGTTTTTTTTAACTTTTCTCTTTATTTAGTAATTCTTTCCTGATGTTAAGGTAAGACTCAAATCTCGCACTTTTACCATATTACTTCTGTGTTGGCATAAGGACTGGACTTGTGATTTCATTGGTATTTTGAACTCCCTTGTTAAGGAAATTCCCTCTACTAAGGCAACTTGTCATCGTTTCTGAAACTCATAGTTTTAGATAGCTGCCTAGAGCCCTGAGATGTTAAACATCCTTCTCGAGGCCACACAGCCAGTTTATGCCACAAGTGAGACATGAGTCACGTCTTTCTGGTTCTGAGGCCAGCTTTCATTTTTTTTTCTTTCTTTTTTTTTTAACTAAAGAATACTGCCTCAATTATTTGAATAGAGTTCTGGTGAAAGTTTAGGGGGCAAAGAAGTATAAATATATTAGTTAAAGGAAGGGTTCCTAATGGACTTCATTTATCTCTGCTATCCATTTCTCCGTATACCTTAATATGAGTGGCTAAGAGTTATTTTATTATTGGTTGGGTCTCAGTTTCATTATTTAGAATTTCCATTTTGGCGAATGGCATTGTATTTTATTTAGAAATAATAGTGACAAAATAGCACAAAATTATCTGCTTATTTTTAGAAAGTTGATAACTGTTGAAGGGAAAGAAAACTTTCATTGCTTCTCCTATGCTCAAGGGGTCATGCCTTTTGCATCCACATGGCTATTCAGTTCTCTCCTACAATTTTCCAGTAAGCTAAAAAAGAAATAGAGTTAATCAGAGAGAACATTAGAATTTTTTTATTGGTGAGAGATCTTTTATCCCATTTTACAAGTCTTGAACTACCTTAATGAGAATAAAAACCTCTCAGTACCTTTCTCATATAGTAGTTACTTCTCTTCCCACTGAGACTAATGGAATTTCATGTTTGTGATTGCTTAAAATATTAAAAAATAGTTAGTGTGAACATGTATTAGTCACTTTCTAAATGTCATCTAATCAGTCTCTAATCTGGTTTCCCTCCAAATATGCAAAGTGACCTTGCTTATGCATTGATTTACAATATTAATGAAAATTCTGATTGTGATAGCCTTCTTATACGATGATATATACTTCTTATTTTCTCCAGATTTAAAAAAAATATATTTTATGAAGTTTACTTTTATATTTGTAAAGTTCCTAGTTGTGTCCTCTTTAGTGAAAATTTGTAAATGGAATGATAAAATAAGCATGCTTGCCTAAAACTCTGAAAATAACTAAGACTTTTGTGTATAGAACTCATCAGAATTTACAAATTGTATACATAGAATTTGCCACGTAGTCAAACTCTGGGCCAAAGTACTAAGGCAAACCCCTAAATATTATGAAAAGCTAGAAATCAACATAAAAAACTAAGCTAGATTTTTAGAGTCCTACTCAAAATTGATTGGATAATTTTAAAGTTGGGGTAAGAACCTGACATATCTATATCTATGAAATATTTACCAGAGCTGTCTAGGTAATGCTAATATCTAAGCAAGAGCGCTGAGCTAATATAATGAGAATTTTATTAAGTACCTATTTTTTGACAGAAATCAAATGGTCCTTATTCTCTCTTGAGCTTACATTCTACTTGGGGCATGGTAGTCATGTGCACAGATTAAATAAATACAAAATATATGCAAGATAAATAAATACAAAGTAATTTTAGGTAAGGAGAAGGATAATCAGGAAGTTTCCATGTAGGAGGTGGCATTAGTGATGATCCTCGAAGTGATCTAGAGGTTCCAAGAGGCAGAAGGAAGAGCATGGCATGAGGGAAAGAGAGACGCAAAGGTGAGAAATATAATCTAAGGGGATCAGCAAGCAGGTCGTTGTGGCTCCAATTCAAGTGCCTGAGGGAAAGAAATGTGTACTTTATCTGAAGTAAGAGGATGGAGCCAGATTATAAAGGATTTTAAATGTCAAACAGAGGAGTCTGTAATTTATCTTGGAGGTAATGAGGAACCATTGACGTTTTTGGAGCAAGGGTGTGACTCGGTCAGACTGGTGCTTTAGGAATATTAATTTGGCAGCTCTGTGGAAGATAGATTGGAGAAGAGAGTTATGAGGAACAAAGAGACCAATTACAAGGCATTTCTAATTGTCTAAGAGAAAGGTAATCATAGATCATAGACTTAGAGCTGAGAGGTCATCATGCATTAGATGAGAGGTCATCTATGCAACCTCCTCATTTTACAGGTGAGAAAACTGAGGCCTAGAGCAGAAATGTCACCAAAGTTACCCAGGTAATAAGCTGCAGATAGCAGATTTGAAATGAGGTCCTCTCAGTACTCTTTCCCCTGTTCATACTAGCTGTTGATGTGGGGTTGGGCAGAAGATCTTGGAAGCATAGAGAAGATGAGATTGATATCTGGAAAAAAGATGCCAAATTATTTTCATGGAGAAGAATGGGCTTCATTAAGGTTCAAAGGAACTTGTAGAGAAAGCACCGACAAAACAGGGGAATTATATCAACAACAAACATTTATTGAGTACCTTCAAAGAATAAGGAATATAATTATGATATGGAAGACTACCATCAGATCCTCCTAAGTTTCTCTTATCCATTTCCTTTAATTGTCCTTTTGGGTCGTGGTCCCAACACAGACAAGGCTGTAGTTCTGTAGGAACACTCCAGCTCATTAATGTCCCTTTTGTAATGTGGCATCTGGAAATGAACAAAATACTCCAATGTGTCTGACTGGGGTAGAATACAGTTGAACCATCCCCTCCTGCTTTCTGAATACTTCCTCTATTGGTATAGATGAAGATCAACTCAGTATGATTCTCTCTACAGCTCTCAGAGCATCCTGTTCCACTATACCTTAAAGGAGAATGGCCTTTGTCTTGCCAAATCAACTGGAGTCAATTCCAAATGACCTAATCATGTAGTCTGGATTAAATTCATTCATCCGAGCTGTATTCCTAGGCTCACACTTAGCCAATCAGGAACCTGATGGTGGACTTTTGATGGTCCTTAGCCAATTAACTGCTGTCTAAGTAATTATCATCCTATCCCCTTAGGAGAGCTGACAATTTGAAACATTATTATAAGGAAAGTCAGTAATCCCCAAAATAGAGATATTTTTCCTCCAAGCAAAAATAAAAGATTCCCCACTTCAACCCTTTTATTCACACTCTTATAGCATATAACACAGGCTTGTTTTTTGTGAGTACAGTGTATATGTGTATGATTCAGTAAACCAGATTATACAAAGAATTCATATAGGAGGGAGAAAAGAGGAAACAGTTTTTGTATGTGCTTTGTATGTTTTTTATATGCCTCTGTCTTAAATATTTTTGGGAGTATATAGAATATTTAGTAATTATATTATCCCTACTGAGATATTAAAAAATAGTATTTGTTCATGATAAAATTTGTGGATTGGAGAGAGAACAATTTTATGATACTAAAAATTTTATCATGTACTAAATACAATTTTTCTTTATTATATTAATTTCTTAAAATTTTAATTATAAATGAATATATAATTAATTCTCAATTACAAAATTAATTTCTTTATTTCTTATGTGTATCTGCATAGAAAACTCTAAAATTTAGTTCTTTTCATATCAAATAAGGGGTAAAAGAAAGTTAACTGAAAGCTAAAGGGAATAGGGATCAAAAAAAAAGTAGAATTCTTGGACTAGATGGCTTTTGAGGTTCCTTCTAACTTGGAGATTCTGTGGTTCTGAAGGTATTGCCCTCAAGGTATTTACAATCTAGTTGGGGAACTTAGACACATATATACAAGAAGACATATATGTATGTGTGAATGTGTGTATATACATATATATATATATATATATATGTACATGTATACTTATAGATGTTCAATCAGTCTTTGTGGCAGTCAGTGCATTTATTCTTCCTCTTTCTTTAGGTGGCTGTCACATAACCCAAGGACCAAGGCATTAGCCCTCAGTTATTATCTGGCATACTAATTGGGTTGCCCCAGGTTTTTCTTATTTGCATTCCAGAGATCCTTTTCTAATTAGGGAGGAAATTACAGGTGAATTGTTGAGAAAGCTCTCCTAGCTCACCAAAGCTCAGCAACCTACCTGTCTGCTGGTACTTTTGGTATTAGCCATTTGTAACTATCAAAATATTATGAAATATTATATAGGGATAAGAACAAATGTTGGGAGTCTTATCAGGAACTTATTATGCAGAAGCTGCTCTCATCAGTGTTTTTCTTAATTATGTAGTGCAGTGGTTTGGAAAAACACTGTGATAGATTCATCTTTTCCTGCCTCACTGCAATTGTCTTTGCCCATGAACTTCCTGTAAAGCCAAGAGCTCTGCAGAAATAGTGAAGTGTTTTAATCCACAAAAGAATGTATTTTATACGTAGGTTTCTTGCCTTTTTCCACATCCTGATTTAATTGTCCTTTTCATTCTTGTCAGTCTAGTATTTTCTGGGTTTTTTATTTATTCAGCCATTCATCCACCCAATCAATCTTTGTTAAAGCACATAGTAGGCCTTGATTACCTTTCCAGAAGCAATAAGAGAGAGAGATAAATGGATGAGTAGAAATGCTGTTTTGTTTCATTCTAATCCCCAGGAGTATGCAAATTATTCAGTGTACAACATCAAGTTAATCAGACATTAATCTTAAAAGAGGTCATTCAAGTGGCCTCAATTTCTGTCCCTGTTTGTGAGGTGTGATTAGCTCTAAGTTTTTCTAGTCAGGAAACATTCCTGACTTACTGAGTTCTTAATTTAGGGTCCTAAAAAATGAAATTGGGTTTTACCAAGAGGGTGAATCTCATTGAACCTCAAAGACAACTGAGCCAATAGGCAAGAGGGACATTGACCTAATTATTAATACTGAAAGAATACTCAAGGCCAAAAGAAATACTGAAGTTAGAAGAGTGAATTGGGTAACACCTGGAGACCCAAGGTTAGGAAAGAAGGCAGGATATTAGGGAGCAATGACCAACTACCTTATAATTGAGTTCCAGAAAAAATGGAAAAAAGAAAATCAGTAGTTAATAAGAAGTATGGACAGACACCTTATAAACAGCTGAACAAGCAATTAAAAGATTATTCTAATATTATAAACTTGATAATAAAATCAATGTTTTTATCATATACCTGCTATGGGTCAGCCCTTGTGATAGGCCCTGAAGGTACAACAATGAAGGAAAAAACCCCTCAGAAATTCTATTTCTAGACAAAGACAAAGAGCAAAATGTATTTATTTATTTTTGATAAGTAAAGACTGTGAAGTTATATTGATTAACAGTGAGCAAAATGAGTAGTTTTTGCCTATGTTGACACTTTTGTTCTTGAACTTGTGAGTTAATTAGCTAGCTACTTCCTTTATTATGACTTTCTTAGGACATTTAGAGATTTCCTCCTCTCTGCTCCTTATTCCTCCACCCTTACCCCCCTCCTCTAAGAAAGAAAATGAACCCTGGAAGTGAAAAAGTAAGTGCATTTTAGAATTTTTTCCGGACACATAATAGTCATTCATTTAAGATGAATGAATTTTTTTGAGTGAAACTTCTTCAGAGTGGTGGTCATCTCTACATTTCAGAGAGTTAGGGAATCGTTTGGCAGAAGAGGAAATAACAAGTATTTATACTACTTAAAGGAGAAGTTTGGCCATGAAAGGAAGGAGAGAAATAGATAATTATTGGATAAGGCAGCAGGGTCTAGTGAAGGGAGGGGGAAAAGGGAGCAAGCCTTTATTCGATTCCTACTATGCACCAGGCACTATGCTCAGCACTTTATGGATATCTCACTTGATCCTCCCCACAATCCTGCAGGCCAGGATTATTATTATCCTCATTTTGTAGTTGAGGAAACTGAGGCAGACAGAAGCTAAGTGACTTGCCCACACAGCTAGGCAAGTGTCTGAGGCCTGATTGAATTTAGGTCTTCTTGGCTTCAGGCCCAGGGCTCTGCCAGCTGTACTACCAAACTCCCTGAAGATGTTTTTGTTGTTGTTCCTATGATGGGGAATTTAGCTGATTTCTCCGTAGCTATACAAATTATAAGTGCTTATGTAAATTTTCACTTGACTATCATAATAATAGAGAAATTGGATAGAAGGATTAAAGGGGGGAGACATAAAATTTTAATAAAGAAAGATTAGAAATTAGATTTATTTTACTTGGAAGAGAGATGTCAGAGGGGACTTGATTTAACTACCGCATTAAAAATGATGAAAAATTAAATGAAAACCATTTAGTTTCTTTCCATGCCATAGAAGAGGACAAAGGATTCTTAGTATAGTTACTGGATAACATATTTATTTATTATAAGGATCTATGATAATTTAAAATATATAACACCCTGTAGGTGTTAGGAGCCATGACCTTGAATGAATTTTTGAATTTCTATAGCCTCATTTTTTTCAAGTGAAAAGGGAGAGCAAAGCGAATACTTATTTTTCATAAGAGACTAACAACTGAATGAAGACATGCCCTCCATGATTACAGAGGTCATAGGAAATGCTCATTGAAGGGAGGAAAGGCTATTATCCATAAGGAATATTTGAGGAAGAAGACAATATTTTTTTGCTGGGGGTATTGGAGAAGAGCACGCAGGGGCAGTAGCACCTGACCTGAGTCCTGAAGGAAGATAAGGTATCAGAAAGTGGTCAGCACACTCACAGGATGGTCTCTGTGACTAGATGACATGAAGAGCTATTAGGACGGTTTGGCCAGAACATAGAGTACATCAAGGAGTGATATGAGATGAAGCTAGAAAGCAGATTCTAGAAACGTAAATTAGGTTCAACATAACTCTCTCAAGAATATAAGTGCAATGCAGAATAGAAAAAGTCCCATGAAAGATCCTGAAAATGAAAAAGGTTTGCCTCTGGAGGAGGCAAGCTTGTAGATATCCTTAAAATTCAACCCCAGAAACCCCTTATTCCTTGAGGAAATACCAGATAACAGGGTGCTTCTGTATATGCCAGAGTCCTAAAAGAATGATACTACTTAAATTAAAACTACTGTATATACCATATGTGTACATGCATGTATATATACTGTTCATATATTCAAGTATGCAAGTAAATATAGACATACATATATGTATACAGTGAGAGAGAGACAGAGAGATAGAGACAGAGAGACGGACAGAGTCAGAGAGAGAATAAAGAGAATCGGGCCATTGGTTATCTTCTCAGTTCAAATTTTGAAATGGGATACAATTTAGCATGGATTATGATTGGTTGCTTTTTAGATGAGTCATTCAGGTCCCATCATTATTTCCAGCTTATCATTTCTTTCTTTTTTTTCTTTTTCTATTTCAAAGGATCCACTAAAATATTTAGCTTTTCCAAATATATGCAGTATAGATTTCTTTGTTTTAAAGATCTGGGGAATTAAAAAAAAAATTCTTACAACATCAACAATCATTATAATTACTAAAGTGATATGTAGGTATCACCTTTGCTATGAAATCACTCTTCTAAAGAATCAAAACCCCCTTTTAGCTTATCATTGTTATTGTCTGAATGTGAAAATAATTTAAACCATCATAGAGCCACCGTGACAAATGGAGAACACTCAATGGCATTTCCACTTGTGGGAAATATTCCTTGATGACTAGGAAAATGGTGGCTTGATTAAATGTACACATTTTCATTTGTTATGCTAGATAAAATTTACCCAAACATCTACCAATAAAGCCACAATTTTGGCTTACCAAATACTAAATGTAATTCTAGTAAAAGATCAATCATTTTACAATCTCCAGAGATATTTCATGTTTCATGCTTCTCAAGAAAATTTGTGTATTTTGAAAACATTTTAGTTCCCTTTTACAGGAGATTATAACCCTTTATTCTAGAAGCTAAAGTTCCACTGGACTTTTAGAAAAGTAAGATAATGAACAAAGTTATCTAAGTCTGCTTGATCTATGAAGTAAGAATCTCAGGACAAGAGGGTTACTTCCAATGGAGAATCAATATCTCACTGGTCTTCTCCTTTGTCATGTTGTTTCATTGTTATAATCTATCGTGTCTTCATCCAAATCACACATTTCTCTTGGTTTTAGTAACACAGTACTTATAACTGATTGCAGATTTGGCTATTTTATTAGTATGCTTTTACTTGGAAGTAATCCCTTATATTCTTGTTAAGTAGTCTTTTGAATGGTATTTTTGTTCCATGCAAATCACAGGAACCACAAATGGTATGTGACAAGATCTATATATTGTCAGCTTATAAACAGAAGTGAAATAGTGCAAGCAGAGACCTTACCCTGATCATCTATTTTATAACCAAAATTGAGTTCTTAATTAGAGAATTAAAATTTTATTGCTGAGATTTAAATGTTCATTTACTACACAAAAATTAATAAAAATTATTTATACAATTGACACAATTACCTAGCATATTGAGAATTTAAGTAATACAGACCAATATCTGCAAAGTGGAAAAAAAAACACATGAGAAAACAATAGTAGAAACAGTAATTATGTTTAATAAGTGATGCCTGCCACACAGTTAATAGGACAGATTTTTTGCATATTGAGAGTTTCACTATGTAACTGAACACACATTTATCACTCTCTCCCACCCCAAAAGCAAAAATAACAAAAGAATGTGGCTTCTCTTGTCTGTGGTATCACCACTCAGGAACTGTTCAGAAATTCTTACCACTCCTCTGTCTTCCAGCATGGTAGCAGGTTTGAGTGGCTGAGGTGGATAATGTATGTAGTTCACAAGATAATCAGGGGACCTGGGTTCAAATCCTGGCTGTGTCACTTAATATCTGTATAACCTTAAGTAAGTCACTGAGTTTCTCTGAGTCTCACTTTTTTCCTCTTTGAGATGAGGAATGGGAAGAGATGGTCAATATCGTTTCTTCCATCAGTTAGCCTATGTTCCTATGACTTTACGCTATTTATATATCCTTATAGTTCCCCATCACTAGCACTAGTACCAAATATATATTGGATTTCTACTATTCTGGTTTCAGCAAATCCCTTGGAAATTTGTGTGACTGTCCTTGAGAGTCTCAGCACTCAATTTGAGATATAAAACCCTCTAAACACTAACACAGGGTAGATGACAAATGGCAAGCCAATTAAAATGAACTACCACAAAGACATTGTAGTGTTTCAACCATGTGCTGAGCCCAAATAGACTTTATAAGGCATTTTCCAGGGGAAGATGACTCTGAGTTATCCATGGTTAGTATAGCTGTTCACCACGACTCCAGAGACTTTGTCATTTTAGGGTTTACTCCACAGCTCAGACAAAAACAAGTCAATTTACGGTACTTTTCGGTCAGGCAAGTAAGGTAGATAGAGTGCATGAGAACAGGCTTGAGAAGATGTAATGTGCTCAGTGTTTTCCAGCAGTAACTCTTTCTTGGTTTTCATTGGGCTCATCTATTACAAAAAGGAAATGCTGCCTCTGCACTTAATGTAGCAGAAGGATTAGGATGAGGTGATATCTGTCAATGGCTTACTTTCCCTGGAAGGAAAATAGTGTTTTTAGTATATTAGGCTATGCCCCATGAGAAATGAGCCACACATTTATGGAAGTTGATTAATAGGAATTTTAAAAATTCTATAGTAATTCAGGCTTACTGTTTCAAATATTATAACATTTTACCTCTAGATTTTGAACATGTTATCATAAGAGTCAATCTTTATAGTTACGGTGCTTCATTTCCTTACTAATGTGTCTCTGCAATTGAAGCATATGCCTACACATAGAATTATAAATCTAATATGCAGGTTTTATAATGCATTAAATCTATAGAGCCACGTTTTCTATTCTTTGTCCTTTGATTCTTATGACTCATTTGTACTGCATCTAATAGATACATTCTTGTACAATATCATCTCTGCAAATCACATTCATTCTGGATAGCATTCCATGGAGCACAATTGCTACATGTGTAGATCTTGAATTCTGTTAAAAAATTTTATATATAATTTCTCTTGTTTTTCTAATGGTGTGTTAAATGAAAGCTAAATTTTTTTAGGAATCTGCTACTTAGGTGCCAGTCTCCCAGAAGTGTTTTTAGATTGATTCTCCCCCCTTTTTTCTTTTGCCACATGAGTATTGATTTTAGAGTAAAGCACATAAAACATTTGAACTCCATCTGGCTGGTTAGGCCTGTTGATTAGAGCTGTGTCATTTCATATCCTTCTCTTCCATGGTCACAGTGCATTTCCTACTCTGCACATTTGCTCATCATTTCCCCATCTAGAATACCCTGTCTCCTCCTCTCTAGCAATTCAAAATCTATTTGCTTTACTTCTCCTTAAAGCCCCATCTCCTTTGAGAACATTAAAGAGGCTGAATTTCAAATGTAAGCCTTAAAACACTTTCAAAAATATCATTTTTGGATTATTTCTGCCACTGTGTTCCTTCATTAACATGACTAATCAAGAGTTGATTATATATTAATCTTTACAAAACAGTTTAGGAATAAAAAATGATCCATTTGGTGAGCAATTGAAAACCATTACTGTGTTATAGGACAGGAGTTTACAGGGTAATTCTGAACATCACTAGTACGTTTAAGCTTTACCCAGCATCACGAACAATTAAAGAGGGATAGGCTAAAAATGGAAAGGAGGGACAAGGGAAAGGGAATAGAAGGTTGAAGAAGGAGGGAAAGCTTGAGAAAAGTGGAAGAGGTATTCATAGTGGGAAGGGGCTGAGTGCCTGAGTCATCTGCCATTACTTACTACACCCTGCTACAGAATTGAGTTAATATCCAAACTGTTTGGGATGGCAGTTAAGGTTCTTCATGGTATGACTGCAACCTGCCACCCCCACCTTGTCTCCCTCCCCTACATAAACCTTCAACTTCAGCCAATTTTTTTGACTCTCTATTCCCTGAACATGCCTTGTGCTTTCCCATCCCCATACTTTAACTCATACTGTTTTTTATCAACCTATAATATCATCTCCCTTTTCTTACCTATTTAAATCCTACTTGTCTTTCAAGACCCATATCAAATACCATCATCTCCTTAAAGATTTTACTTGCTTCTCCATCTTGAAATAATCTTTCCCTTCTCTGAAGTCTTAAAATAATCATTTGTGATATAATTAATCTAGCTAATGTCTCTTCTGCTGCTTTGTATTCTTAATGTTTCATGTGTATGTCTTGTCTCCTCAACTAGATTATAAACCTTTCATATATTTCCTGCATAACAATTAACCTGGTGCCTTGCACACAATGAGCACTTAGCAAACAAATATTTGATTTATAGAAAAAAGTATTTACTTAGTTTTTATGACATGCAAGAGTATTACAATAAGCTCCTATAGATTACCTAAATTCTTTGTTGTTCTGGAATTTGTTTAGTTGAAAATTGTTTCTAATTAGTAATATGAGGGCTGGAGATCTTACAAAACTATCCATTATCATGATGAGAGATTGTCACTCTTATGAGCAGAGTAGCCTAAGTATGGAGAAGTTCACCATCAATATTTGGGCCAGTAGATGATGAATTCTTTGTGTGCTACAACCCATCATACAAAGTAAAAATACAGAATGGTTCCTATCCCTATGCAGATCCCTTCTACTTTGGTGGATGTAATGGTAGAGAAGTTAAGAAAAAGGAATAAAAGATGCTAAGCATCTAAGGGTTCATATATCATCTGTAAATATTAATTGAACTATTGATACTCTCAATGTGAGATCCTTGTCCTTTGGAAAATGAGATAATCTACTGTTTAAGAAACTGAAAAAAATCAGTATTGACATGCTTGCTATAAGTGAAACAAAGCAGAGGGAAGTTTGAACCAAGTGGAAATATGTGTCATTTATCTCTCCTTAGAGAGGCAGACAAGAGTTGATTTCATATTGTGTCTATGGGTAACAGGAAATATCATTTTCCTATATGACACATAGTTTTCTTGCACAAAGCAAAAAGACTACCAGGTAGATAATTGCAATTAATGCACTGACATCTCTTATAAAGGATGAAGAGGAAGAGAAAGAACTTGACAAGACCTATAAAAATAAGTCAATTTAAATGTGAAGGCAGATACATGGAAGGAGGGCACAAAAATATTGGAAAATATAGTTTAGGACTAAGAAATCAAAGAAGATCAAGCCTTAAGCAGCACTGAAGAAGTACTGACAGGGTCATGAGTGGAAAAAAGTTTAAGAAGCCCTACCTTAGATAAAATTCAGACATTTCATGCCTATATATCATGAATACGTTCTTCAAGGAATCATTTGGAAAAATGTGGATGTGGTTACCCTTGAACAACATTGAACCTACTAAAACTAACTATATTTCACCAGACATCAAGCAATCAGTTACTAATGTGGAGATTCCATCCAGAACTGCTACCTATGTGCTTTCAGACCATTGACTACTTAAAGAAAAGATCAACAATCCCAAAATTGAAGGATAAAGATTGGAAGAGGGCATTGAATGACATTACTTCTTCAACTTACCTATTCAAATAAACTCTTAATAACAAAAAAATGGATAAATGAGCAAATCAACCAAGATAAATCAGTTGCCACAGGAAGGAATAAAAAAAACCCTAGAAACTGCCCCAACCAACAAATATTATGATCTCTTTTGCAAACAGAGAGATAAATGACTACCAAGAGTAACACTCATTTTCCAAATTTTACCAAGTAGGATGAAAGGCAGAATGACATAATGAAGAGTCAAGAAGACCTGAATGTTAAGATCATAAAAGATACCTTATGGTTACAAAAATAGAAATTTGCTCATTGGTCCTCAGACTATGAACATAAAGCAAGATTTAAAAAGGTAGAGATATCCTCACCAAAAGGGTTTTCTCCTGTCATGGAGGATGTTCAAGGTAGAGTCAATGGAAGGGCAATTCCCTATAGTGAATCTATATTTGTCTACCAGATGCTCTTACTTGTGCATGAAATTGGGCACTTTGCATTAAGGCTCAGAATAATACAAGGATTCCTGGATGAAAATATGGAAGTTCAAGAGAGATTGGACTAACAATTCATATTAGAAAATCTAAATAAATAAAAAAAATTTATTGTCCAGACTCTGACATGAAGTGAAACAGGATTCCATCTAACTGGGTTAGTCTTAGTACTTACATCTTAAATAGATATTGCAAAAGAATGATGAGCTGGGGCCATGTTTGAATAGGAGGAAGAGAGTGAGCTGGATTGCATGTGGGAACTTGTATTGTTACCGCCATTTCCTGACAGTAAAAAATGCAAACCACAGAATAAGCACAATCTCTGAGGAATAAATTAATAGTGACCCAAAGGACAAGGGAGAGATGCATTTTGGACCCCAGGAGTTTGTAGCCTATTACCATCCATGGCTTGCATGTAGGAAGAAAAATTTTTTTTAAATTATCCTGGGAGTGTTGGTCAAAAAAGGAGTAAATTATAAATATTATGGAATAACAGATAGATAAGTTGAATGCTGCACTAATATACATAGTTAAAAAAATAAGAAAACAACAGAAGAGGGCCTTCAGGATAATGGAGAAGTGATAGAATTACACTTAGGGGACTGCCAGACTCACACAGAACAAGATGGAGTAGATGGGTTGTGACCTCCATTGATGGGGCAAGAGTTCCCGCATCCATGAGATCATGAATCCATTGATCCATTATTAATGAATCCCATTCTAAAAATAAGAAGCCCCACAGCATTTACTGTAATGGAATTTGACCTGTTCCGTTGAATATTTGGCAAGCTCCCTTTGTGCGCGTATGTGCATTCCGTAGTCCTAATCAGGCCATTTCAAGAACAAAAGTGTGATGGGATTAATGTATTCAAACAGCTGTCCTTAGCACCTTATTTTATATTCCTCATAATTGCCTTTGGCTGACCTGAATCTCTGATTAGAAAGCCAATATTTATTGGAGCTGACAGAAAGATTGGTGTTTTCCAGAAGGAGTGTGGGGGAAAACCCTTAAACACTGCAGGTGTTAAATTTTTACTTGGCAGCCATGTGAAAAGAAAAAAAAAAGCACACAAAACCTGACAGCTTTGTCAGATGCACTTGGTGGCAATCCCTCATTTGCATTTACTGAAACTTACCAGGTAAAAATGTCCTCTAAGTGCTGCACTAAAGAGCAACAAAAAATGAAGAGAAAAAATTATTGGTTGATAAAGTTGTTTCAGAATCAAGTTAACAATGGGACAAATTTGTGAGTCAGGACCTTAATTTGTTTTTAAAAAAAATCAATATCCCAGTATTTGTTGAGGTTATAGTCTACAGTAAATTTTTTTAGGGGGAAATAGAATAATTTTATTCTTTGTAGTTTAAATAATCTTAGGTATTTAAATAACACATAAGTATGTCAAAGAAGTGAGACAGCGTTGTAATAATAACAATAAAAGTCATTTACCTAGTCAAACAGGGTAATCGATGACGGTATGCTGGGAGTATGCATACAGGAATACATGCAAAAGATTTTGAATTCCTATGTGGAGTAAATCTAGCTGCATAGAATGATAATATAGAAGGGTGAGGTCATCTATTAACATGTACCTAAGAACCTCATCACACAGTTCAAGATTTTCACTTGTCCAAGGAACCAGAAAGTGGACACTGAATTCTCTCTGACCAAGAAATAGAAAATGGAATAAAGAAGGTCATGATATCCTTTATGAGTCTGGAAAACTGAGCCAGTAATGGCTTCAAGCCCTTGGCCAGACCGAAGGTTTATGGATCAGTGGTTATGTACAAACCTCCTGTAAGGCTTTGATATTTTGGCTTGTAGTAGATGTCAGGTCCAACCTTTTGTCCCATTTAATTAGCATTAGCTGTGTTTAACATTAAAGAGCAATTCAGGACCCTTGACAGTGAAATCAGGGGGTATAGTAGGTGTTGAAACAATAGCTAATTTTGCAAGGCTGGTCACAGGTGAAGGTTAGAGCAATGATGATAGCTGATGTCTGTAGAGTGCTTTATAGTTTACAAAGTGCTTTGCATACAGTGAGAGAATGCCAAGTTTGGAGTTAGGAGACTTGGATTCAGATCTTGACTATTTATGCTGTCATGGGTAAGTTGCAACCTTGCTAAGCCTTACTTCTCTCATTTATAAAATGAAGGTGAAAATAAGTTTGTTATCTACTTCATAAGGTTGTCTTCAGGAAAATTGTATGTGAACCTTAGACAGCTATGAACATTTGAGTTGTCACATGTCTTTGGATCTTTACAATACTCCTGTGAGTTAAGTGACACAAGTATAATTATCACCAAATGAGAAAAGCGAGACTAACATAGGTTGAGTTTTACCCATTGCACCAGGAATTGGCAAAGCCAGAATTCAAACTCAGGGCTCAAATCCAGTGATCTTTGTGTTGTACCTCAGGTACCTCTGAATTACTGAAGCTGCTGAACACAGCCATGGTACAGACAAGACAGGAGGGCAGAATTTAGGATGACTTGGCTTAGTTTTGAATAGTAGGGGGAAGTCATCCGTAGATAGAGCAGTATAGTATAGAGCATTCAGAAATGGATTGATTAAGTTAGCACCGAAGAGTCATCTTTAAGGAGAACAAATACTGAATTTGGAATCAAGGGGTTTAAATTCTGAAACTGCCACCTGCGACCTTGGTCATATAACTTCAATCTTTCTAGGTCTCAGTTTCATCATCTACAAAACGAGAGGTTTGAAATAAATGTCCTTGAGGGTGATTTTCTACCTTTCTGATTTATGATCCCATCAAAGTACGTGGGAAGACTATACATTGACCAAGGGAAGTACAGAGGCTGACAATGGAAAGTGGTAAGGGCCCTGGTCAGGAGGACAGTCAATCAAGCTTTTGTTACTAGAGAGGGACATAATTCATGTTTCTCTTCCTTTTTGTAACTTGGAAGAGAAATGACTATCTTATCCCAAAAGTTTTAAGTTCCTTTATTAATAGTGCTTGTTTCTGAAAATACAATGTAAAGAAGAGACCCACTTTCCAGGAAGAATAAATCAGCTTATTAAAGCTAAATTTAATCAACAAGAATATAATTTTTTTTGCAAAAGCTTACATAATTTATTTTCTGTTAAATAATAGGCATAGTTGCATGACTTGTAAAACTGTTAGCAAAATAAATGGTCTTTGCCAAAAATAATATTTTTATATATATAGCATTTCTTTAAATGCTTTTTACTTATTTAAAAGTTTAAGGTATTATCTACTCCGTACTTGTACATGGGCTAGGGAGACAGTGGACTTTACAAAGGTTTTCCAAATTGTCCATAAGATGACCTGTTCCATGTTAATGTTTATAATATTATTTTTTCTTATGTTAATAATATTTTATGATAATTAGTAAAAATATAGATATCTCCCTCTTAAATTTCTCCTTAAAATCAGTGCCATTCACATTAATTCTAGATTTTTTTTCCATGTAAGTTGGAGTCCCTAGCACCTTTTGTCCCACTGACATGGTTCATTGTCGTAAAAATCTTGAGAACCAGTGTTATGTCGAGGTTCAGAGTTGGAAGGAAACTCAGAGTGCATCTGATTCAACCCATATGTGGAAAAGAGGGAGGTAGATTGTCTCCTCCTGAAGCAAGCCCTTTTGCTTTTGGATGTCTCCAGTTCTTTGGGAGTTTTTCCTTCTGTCAAGCCTGAAATAAACCTCACTTTGCAATTTCTACCTCTTTCTCCTGCTTTTAACCTTGGGGACCAAGCAGAAAAAATCTAAACCCCTTTCTTTGTGAAACCCTGCAAGTACTTGAAGACAGCCCTCATGAGTCTCTTTTTCCCTAAGTTCCCCAACCCAGTTCTGAAGTTTTCCAAGCCCAATTTAGCTCACAGTAAGTAATCTTAACCTCCTTTGAACTCATACTACTTACTATTTATATCCCCAGCTAAGAGTGCTGGGGCCTGAAGTCAGGAAGACCTGAGACAAATTTGACCCCAGACACTTTGGCTGTGTGACCCTGGGCAAGTCACTTGATCTATTTGCCTTAGTTTCCTCATCTGTAAAATAGGCATAATAATAGAACCTACCTCCCAGGGTTGTTGTGAGGATTAAATGAGACAGTAATTATAAAGCACTTAGCACAGTGTCCAAACATTGTAAGTTCTATATAAATGTTAGCTATTATTGTTAATTACTATTATTATTGTGTACTGCCTTCTGATGTATTTTGTATTATCTTACATTGTTACTCAACTCTAGTGTCATCCTTTACCTTTTCATCAGCAGCTTTGTCATAATTCACATTTTAATAACACGTTAAGGTTTCATAAGTATCTCAGTTACCCAAATAGAGGGCAAATAGCTATTTAAATCCTTTATATAATGTCATAATCTACCTTGTAGCATTCATTTCTGTGCACATGTTCTTATCTCCCCATCGGATTGTAAGATTTCATTGCTTTTCAGCTTTGCATCATAAATAGTAGCTTACACATAGCTGGTGTTTAATAAATGTTGTTGATTTGTGTTACTTATTTTGATCTCTCAGAAGGTGCCTAGAACAATGCCTTGTACCTAGACGATGCCCAGTAAATATTGGTTGATTGATGGATGTTCTTGTATAGGCATCTACCTTCGGGCTTAAATTCTACTTTTGTAAGGTAGCTAATTGTGGTTATCCTCTGCCCAGTACATTGATTCTCACTCTCATTCAGAGGAATTACATATTTAAAGGATAAATTTGTTTTTCAAGCAACAAGATCTTAGTAACTGTGTAGATCTAGCACTGGGAAGAGCCTTAGAAAACCGACCTCCAAGGCCTAGGAAGATTAAATGACTTGTATAACGTTGCATGGGGAGCAGTCAGGATTTGAACACAGCTTCTTCAGCTTTAAGCCCAGCACTCTTTTCACTGCAAGATACCCAAACACCAGAGAATTCATTGAAAATTTTTTATTTTTTTCAGAAAGTGTTTACTGTGTCCTACAAAGGTAATTTGCTATTGAAGTTTCCCTATTAGTGTAAAAAATGTCAAAAGATAGCAGATTTTCTGAAGTGTTATAATTGTATTCTCCATACAACACAGGCTCTAATTCATATTGAAAACAAGTATATTATCCTTAAGATGACTTTATTAGTGTATTGAAAAGAAACATAAATTCCACAGTCTGCTATAATAACACCAAATCTCCAGTTTAATAGTTCCCTAAATAATACTGTTAGCCAAACCTTACTGCATCAAGCAGTGTGTGCCTGCTTTTAAAAACTTTTAAACTACCTGTCATTCATGAGGTTTCCTTACAGAAGTCCTGAGATAATATCTTCTCTTGATGATTTAGTTTATAATTCTTCACCTACGATTACCAGACTTGAAAATAACATTCAGATTGACATGACTTCTAATGGGATAATAGAAAAGACCTAGTACTGCACCATCATCACAGGAAAAAAAACCCAGCTATTCTCCCCTTCTTCCAGAAATCCCCTTCCTTTTCATTACTTTCATAAATAGAAAGAATCTTTAAAAATCATCATTTGCCTTTTCCACTGGTCGATGAGTAAAGCTAAAGCTTGCAGCAAATTTCCAGTATCTGAATGTATTTGTTTCAAATGGCTGCAGTGATAATAGGCTGCGGAGGATGCAGCCTGCATCGCAAAGCCTCCAGAGAACCCAGCTCGGATAAGCCAAGCCTCATTCCACTGCGGCATTTTGAAAAGGACCAGTAGCATGAATGTGCCTTTTGAAAAAGGTTGGAAGGAACAAGTGCAAAGTGTGGAAAATGAGCCTTTCAGCCTAAACAAAATCAGTGTTCACTTTGACCCTACATTTCTGGAATCCAAAGCAGAGACAAAAAAGAATGAGTCTCTTTTCACCCCTCCCTACCCCTTTACTGTGGCTGTTATGAAGATTTAGCAGTAAGAATTCCAGGTGGACTTTATCCTGGGAACTGTCCACTTTACTAAAGGCAAAACTAAATAGCTTTCTGTTCAACTGAGATAACCTTCTCCTGATTATTTTGAGACCTTACACCCCTCAAAAGGTGAAGCAAAAATCAATGGTGGTAATGTATTTTCCTCATGTTTGGTTTTTACCTGCAGCTTAATTTACAGTGTAATGCTTGAGAGCAGGAGAGTTTTCAAAGCCCAATTTCCTCTTTGTATTTGCTGCTTGTGAATAATTTTAAAAACTCATCCTTGCTTTAATGCCTTTACTTAACTCATTCTTTATTTGTACTAGAATTCCCTATCTCAATTGTCAACATTAAAGCTTCCTGCTATTTTGATAACTGAAGGGTAGAAAGAGAAGTAAGTAGATATCTTTTTTATCCCACTGCTTTCTATTTGAAAGAATTGTGATAATTTACCTGCCTACCAATTGTGGGTGTGTGAGTGTGCTTGAGGATAAACACAAGTAAACAGTAGAAAAAAGCCCCTTACATGAGAGCACACAGCTTCTTGTCCTTGATTTTAGGTGAGGATATGGGCAGTTGCACTGAATTTAGGTCTGAAAGGATTGTACCGTATGGAAGAAACAGTGAGAGATTCCTTACCTCGTGGGATGGCACAGAATAATTTCTGTATTATAAGTATTAAATTGACACTCATTTATTTATCTACAGACCTCTGTAGTTCTAAGGTTGTCCACTCATGGTTAATTAGAATAAGGTAGCAACTCCTGTGATTTTTTTTTCATTTCTGGATGGATGTAGCACATTAGGTGCTACCAGGATAGCCTGTTGATTAGAAATGAGAAGGTGAAGAATGTTCTTGTTCCTTCTTTATTGATGTAATAGCTTACCAGCTATTTCAAAGTATAGGTGTTTAATCAGAAAAGTGTTAACATTACCCTGTTTCCCAGCTACCAAATGCGAAATTATTGGTGTGTCATTAAAAATGAATCATTAATTTTTTTTCTAGTTACAGGCTAGTGTTATAAGGCTATTTTCTATTCCTGGCCTTGACTGTTTTGTATGTCATCATACAAGACTGTGTACCTGTGTAAAAAAAAAAGTATTTGCTACAAAACAGTTCTGTTTTCTGTTGAACTGTGTGCTGTTGCCAAGTTTCTGTTCTGACCGAAGATGGATGAGAGAGCAGTATAACCAAACCTGTTTATGTGGTGAGCTACCATAAGGCCTATAAACAAGTCTTCCCTGGCAGAAGACAATGAAAAGAACGCTTTAATTACTTGTGCCATGATCTAATAATGTAAATCCACCAGAGCCAGAGATGTTACTGCTACTGCACATGTTCATTTCACAGGAGTGCAACCTTCAGCGAAACATTAAAAATGTGAGCAAAATTTGAGAATTTTGGTAAATATATGGAGATGAGAGGAGACAAAAAGAGATAGACACTGATCTTCTCTTTTAATTTATGGTCAGTTATTTTTCTTCATTGATAAACCAGATTCTTGAGTCTAAGTGAAGTAATATAGTAATAATACTAATAGTTACAGACTAATTATTAATAACATAAGAATTTTTAGTAATACTAATACCTTGTGTTCATATACCCCTTTATACTTGAAGAAGAAATTTCTTATCATGTATATTATTTTTTCCACATCATAACCTTGTGAAGTGGGCAGAGATGTAATGAATATTAATGGAAACAGTGTAGGACTTGGCTTTCTAGATCTATGACCAGGGGCAAGTCGCTTCACTTTTCTAAGACTCAGTTTCCTCATCTGTAAAACGGGGATAATAATTGCATTATCTGCTTTATTTGTATACCCTAAAGTGATATGTAAATGAGGTGTAGGTGTGTGTTATCCCCATTTTATAGATCAGATAACTGATATCCAGAGAGGGCAAATGACTTGACCAGAAAGGTCTTTATAGGTAGTGAAGGAATCAGGACTTGAACCCAGGCCTTCTGAATTTGAGTCCTTAGCGTAGCCATTGATATTCGCTAGCTTAGTGGTGTCTTGTACTGTGAACACACAAATACAAAAGGAACCCATCTGTTCATCCTCTATAGTCACATCCATTACCTTACACTTGGCTGGTGCATTTTGAAAGAACTCAGACGCCTCCATTTGTTCAGCAGGTAAATAGGGCCCGGTGTAGATGAGTTGTTTTCTAAGGTCCTTTTTAGCTCTGGGATTCTATGATTATGATGGGCAGTGCCCTGAAAACCTTAAAGAGTACTATATAAATGCCACGTATTTTATTATCAGTCTACGTAAGAGCCAATCTACCCATTATCACTGTTTTAAGATAACATCAGGACAACTTTGCCAATTTTTAAAAAAAGAATTGGGTTTTCCTGACCTGTACTTCATAGTTCACTCTATGCAACCTCTTAACTTCAGAAAAAAATAGCTTAATATTTCGTAAGCCACAGAGTAGTATATTGTTAAACACTGCCTCCTGGTTTTAATAATCCAAATAGGATGTCATATATGAGATAAACATGGCAAGTATTTCCCCAATTCAAGGTTGTGGGCAAAAGATACCGTATACATCCTGAGTCAAGGGGATCATATCATCCTGAGTCTTGACCCATTTTCCCCCTTCTGTCTTTGTCCTTTTTGTTTTCACCATCTGAGCTTTTCTTTAGGGAGGAAATTCAATTTTTTTATTATTTAATGCTTCTAATTTATCATATTGAAAATATTAAATTATTAAGACTGTTAAATGATTAAAAAATACTGTTCCTAGAAGACTGAAATATGTTTTCCTAGAGCATCACCAGATTTCTCTGCAGGGGCCTTCCCAGCACTGGCCTTTAGGGAGGGAGCAGCTCTGTTATAAAAAGCTAGCTGCAGGAGGGAATTACAGATGCTGTTGGATCCCCTTTCCTTTCCATCACAAAACCGCCTGGGTTTCTGATAATGTACTGGACTTTGCAGACTCACGATGCACATCTCCTACCAATGTCAAAACTGACTAGTCAATATAGAGGCACGTGTGTGACAAATGAAAGAAAACACTCTAAATGGGGGTCCTGACCAACTGCAAGAGAGGCCTATTTACAATTTTGGAACTCTCCATTTTTTTATAGTTCCTTGAAAATCTTGGATGAAAAGAAGATCGCATCTTGCTTGGTGCATATGTTGTCCCACATCTGTCATCCCTTTCTTTTCTCAACCAAGCTCTGAAGCAGTCTCCTTTTGATCCCACTGAGCATCTGCCATTGAGTAGAATCTTAAATTTTTGAAGCAAAAGTTCCTTTTATCTTTTTTCTTGCATATTCAAAGATCCCTTCATATCGAGTGTATTTGATTTTCCTTTTTTTTCTTTCTTGACTGTGATGTAGCTCCTGACATTGTTCATCTCTAATTTCATAGTTTCATGGCATTTGTTGTTTCCCCATTTAAAATGTCAAGCACTAGAAAGATCAGGCCATCAAGGGTGGGGGATGGAATGAGGATTGGAAATCTAACTGATGGTGATGCCAAGATGGCGTATATAGTAGGTGGCACAGTAAGATGGCAGAGATCCTGGGTTGATATCCTAGCTCTGCCATTTATTTACCTGTATGACCTTGGATAAGTTAACAAACCTCCCTGAGTCTTAGTTTATTTCCCTATTACATAATTTCTAAGGTCATTTTCAGGTAAATCTCATTATTATATTATGATACTATTAGTTTGTTATTATTTATATATAATATAGAAATATGTAGTTATTATTATAACACTATTAGTTATTATTTACATCTCTGCGTATCATAAGATCACAGATTTAGCTTCAGAGGTCATCTGGTCCAAACACTTCATTGTAAAGATGAGGAAACTGAGGCCCAGGAAACCTAGGTGACTTGCATACAGATCATAAGCACCTGAGGTGGGATTTGACCTTGTGTCCTCTGACCCCAGTAAGCACAAACTGACAATGATAGTTTGCTTTTGCTCCTGTCCACACAGGATGCTCATCTACCTTTCCACTGACTGTCTTTCCATGACTATAAGGCTCTGTCTTCATTTTGCCTCTTAGGATGCCAAGCTCCTTCAAAACTGGCCTTTCCCAGTCCTCCTAGCCTCTCGTACCCTCCCTTCTAGGGGTTACTTTCCTTTTACTCTTTATATCCCTTGTATGCACGCATTGTCTTCCCCATTAGAATGTAAATTCCCTGAGGGCAAGGACTACTCTTTCTTTTTTTGTCTAATAGCATAATGCCAGCTACATAGTAAGCACTTCAAACATATTTTTGGGGCAGCTAGGTGGTGCAGTGAGTAGAGCACCAGCCCTGGATTCAGGAGGTCCTGAGTTCAAATCCAGCCTCAGACACTTGACACACTTATTAGCTGTGTGACCTTGGGCAAGTCACTTAACCCCAATTCCCCTGCCTTCCCCCTTCCCCCCCAAAAAACACCATTTGTTGATGGAGTTGACTCAATCAATAAGGATTTCTGAAACACTGATTTTGTTTCAGGCGCTGTGCTAGGTATAAGGATACAAGTACAAAATGTGAGCTAGTGAGATGTAGCTTCCTTAAATACAAGATGATATATCTCTACAATTTACAAAATTCTTCCTTTAAAACAATCATGTTAGGGAGGGAGTTCAAAAATCTATCCTCATTTTATTAAAGTGACTTAGTCAAGGAACCCAAGACTTCAGACTTCAGTCTTCTTACCAACAAACTCCACATTCTTTCTCCTTGGTGGGCAGATACTATGGGTTGTGGATGGTGAACTTCAGGGAGACTCGTGGTCTCAAAGGATCAAGCAATTACATTAGGTTGAGACAGGGCAAGAGGTCAAGTCGAGGGAAGTCAGTTCTTTGAGAAATGTCATAACAGGTATCTCACAATTGGGGGTGGGAGTGGAGGAGGAATGTTGGGTTCTTGACAGGAATACTTATCTTAAGGAATTTCTCCAAATGTTGCTATATTACTAATAAGTGATTTTTTAACCATGAAAATATGTTTACCTATATGCTAATGAAGAGAGAAATGAGTTTTTAAAATTTTCGAATGATTATCTGAAATTAGAAACCAAAGAAAGGAAAAAATAAGTTATTTTATTACTCCATAAAAGTTCAATACTCATTTTAAAATGTATAGTTCTGGTTTCTGAACTGAGTCTCAAATATGCAACATATGATGTACTTTCATGTCACCTAGTGATTTACTGCTTCTTAATCACATAACAACATTTACTAAGCACTGTGCTATGTTCTAGGCACCGTGTGCTGTGCCAGGTACTCCTCCGCTAGTCTGTGCCATCAAAGAGTTTATATTCGATTGAAGGCAAAGAACATATACACTGATAAGTATATTCAAAATGTTGTGTTAAGTCATTTTTCAGTCATGTCTGACTCTTCATAACCCCATTTGGGGGTTTCTTGGCAAAGAAACTATAGAGTGTAAGGGCAAGCAAAGTGGGACTTTTCACTGTTTTTTGTTTTGAAGTGCTTCTCGGCACTAAGGCAATCAAATGCCTTTGATTGAGTCTTGCCTTCGTTTTCAGGAAGGCCCGAATCCTTTTGCTAATTAAGTCAGGAGAAGTGTGAAGCCCTTGAGGGGTGTGAAACTCTCTGACCCTGAAGAAATGTGTATATACTCTGAGTTTAGCATTTTGTTTGGGGCTCACTCATAGAAAGAGTGTTGGTGTGGAGACTCTGGGTAGCCATTAAGGAGCTCCCCCCTCCACCGGCTTTGAAAACCCAGATGTTGGTGCTTCTCTCTCTGGTAACTGTGTATGTATTGCTATGGTCAGACAGTTAGAAGCCCTATCTGTTTATTTGTGTTTATTTTCTTTGTTTGTAATTTCTTCTTGTAATTTTTGTTTGTGTTTTCTTGGAAGTTCAGGGTACTGACTTTTTACTGTGAACTCAGTGAATGATATATGTATATTTAATTAAAGTGGGATTGTAAACCCTTTAAAGTTGCTTTCCTTAGAAAAGCAGATCAACGAACCTGTGTTAGCAGCCCTCCTGTGTGCTGGTGTTATTGCTCTTACACAGCCACAGCAGCAGCAAGTAGTGTTGTTTTTACAGAGTGGTTTGCCATTTCCTTTTCCAGGTCATTTTACAGATGAGAAAAGTAAGGCAAACAGGGTTAAGTGACTTGCTCAAGGTCACACAGCTGGTAAGTGTCTGAGGCTGGATTTGAACTCAGGTCTTCTTGACTGCAGGCCTGGCACTCTATCAGTGCATCACCTAGCTGTTCTAGATTCAAAATATACAAATAAATGCAAAATAACTTCTTTGGAGGTGGGATGTAGACTGTAACAATTCAAGAAAGCATGAGAATTCTTTTGAAGGAAATAGAACTTGAGTTGAAGGCACTTAAGTAGTAGAGGTGAGGGAGAACCTTAAGAGATGGGGAAATAACCTGGGTAAAGGTGTGGCAGTGGGATATGGAATATTGTGTGGGTGAAACAGCAGATAGGACAGTCTGGCTGGAGTGTAGAGTAATGAGTGAGAGTAATGTGTACCCATCCTGGAAAGAAAGGTGGGAGACAGACTGTGAAGGATTATCAAAGCTTCTTGATTAGAGGAATAGCTTGGTTAGAGCTTTGCTTTAGGAATATCAGTTTGGCTGATGTGTGGATGAATTGGAGAGAGGAGAGAGTGAATGCAAGGAGACCAGCTAGGAGGCCATTGCAATGGTCTAGGCAAGGGTGATGAGGGCCTGGATGGGGCCATTTTTGGTATGAGTAGAGAGAAGGGAATAGATGTGAGAGATGTTGTTTACCACCGAAAGGAATTGGTAGTAGGTAGTAATAGTGTGAAAGAAACACATTCTAACAAGCTTAAGGAAAGAAAATTGAATACATGTATGAACTTGCTGAGATATACATTCCCTCTGAATTCCTGCTTAGCTTTAGCCTCAAGGTTGAAATGTATTCTATACTGGCATATGCATGACTTTAATTTTTTTTTCAAGACTGTTTTCCTATTTAATCCGAGGTTGAAAAACACCAGCCACTTATACTGAATCTACCACTGAGCAGATGGAAACTTTGACTTGTTCCATTTCTGATCTGAGGCCAAACCATTCCATAAATAGTACCTAGTGCCCCCTACTTCTGGGGATTCAACCCATTAGTGTCAGACTCAATGCAAATACCAGTATAGCTCACTGAAGCTAAGAACTCCTGAGTTTAAGAGTTCTACTGGGGCAGCTAGATGGCACAGTGGAAAGAGCATCAACTCTGGGGTTAGGAGGATCTGAATTCAAATCTAGTCTTAGATACTTCTTACTAGCTGTGTGACCCTGGGAAAGTCACTTAACCCTGATTGAAAGAGAGACAGAGAGAGAGAGAGAGAGAAAGAGAGAGAGAGAGAGATCCAGCCTCTGCTACTCCAGTAGAAGGGATGACAAGAGCGTACCACCACCACACCTCACCCGTATGTATGACTTTCAACAAGATGACTACATATGGCACAGTGTTTTACTCTTTGAGCATTTCTTAACTTTGACACATTTAAACTGAAGAATCTGGGCAGCTAATACTCTCCTTTTTAAATCATCTTCTGTTCCTCAGTTTGGGTGTTAGATTTCAAGAACAAATCATCATTTAAAAAATTCAGTGTCTTCTGTTTGCTGAATTTTGGTTTCAGATTTCAAATAAAAATGCCCCTCTTGGAGGCTGGAGACCTAAAAGACACAGGAGCTTTAGAAGATCTGCTTCCTGATGAAAAATGATGAAGCAATCAGGCATATATTAAAGCAGCTATAGGAGGGAACTTGTTCACTTCCTTTCCAAGCTAAAGACTAACATTTCAAGGACATCAAATTGCTGCAGCACCTTTTTTTTCATAATTTAGAGATCAGTTTGAGCTAAGAAATGATTAATTCAAGGGCCAATGAATGACATTTATAAGCAATGATTAAATGAAATACACCCTCAGAATATTTAGAGAAATAGGCCATAGGGGTAGGTTTTAGTAATTTTGCAATTTAGATGCTTGTTATGCAGAGTAATTTAACGGACTAAGAAAATACAAACCATGACGTGCTAGCAGAGTAGAATAGCAAATAACATATAGGGTAATAAGTAGCTGATACAGGCAGTCCCTGGCCTACATCTCTGATGTATCATAGAACCATAGAATTTCAGAGTTGGAAGTGACCTTGGCAATCATCTGATCCAACTTATAACTAAAAAAATTCCCCTTTAAAACTATCCGGACAAGTAGTCATCCAGCCTTGCTTAATGACCTCTAGTAAGGGGAGATCAACTACTTCCTGAGGCAATCTATTCCAGTTTCAGAGGATTGTTGTTATCATTATGGAGATTTTCCATAAGGAAATTTTAAATTTGCTTTTTGGTAAATTCCAATCCTTACTCTTTGTTATGCCCTATAGGGCCATACTTAGGTACTTGAAGAGAGCTATCCTGTGCCCTCTGATTTTTTTTTTCTCCTCCGGGCTAAGCATCCCCAGATCTTTCAAATCATCCATGAAATTGACCAAGGTTCTTCACCATCCTTGTTACCCTTCTCTGTACATTCTATAGCTTATCAATATTCTTCCTAAACAGTAGAATCCAAAACTGAACACAATGCTCCAGGTGTGGGCTGACCAAGACAGAGTAAAGAGGAGCTCTTGTCTCCTTATTCCTGGAAATTATGGTTATTATATATTACTGCAGAGCAAAATCACATTATTTATTTTTGGCTACCATATCATGCTCTTATTTGCTGTCCAACTACAACCTTTTCAATAATTTTTAGACAAACTCCATGCGTTTCCTAACTTGGATTTATAAAACTGATTTTTAGAACCCAAATGTAAGACTTTACATTTGTACCTGTTACATTTCATCTTATTGAATTTAGTCCAGCATTCTAGCCTTTCAAAATTTGTTTGAACCCTAATTCAACCAATGTGTTAATTTTCCCTCCCAATTTTATGTCAACAGTGAATTTAATAAAGAAACTGTCTGCATCTTTACCTAATTCATTGATAAAACTGCCAGCAAAGGGACAAAACCTGGGCACTCTATTGAGACAGGCTTTCAAGTTGGTATCAAAAAATGACTACTCTTTGAGTTTGGCCATTCAAGTAGTTATGAATCTAATTGTACTATTGTCCAGCGCACTTCTTTCCATTTTTTCTACGAGAATAACATAAGCAGCTTCAAATACCTTTTTGAAATCTAAGTAAACCATATCTACAGCATTACCCGGATTTACCAATTCACTTAAACTGTAAAATAAATGAAATATGTAAGTATGGCATGACCTGTTCTTGATCAAGCTGTGATGGCTCTTTGATCATTGCTTCTTTTCACAGTGATTACTGACTACTTTCTAAAATGATGCATTTTATAATTTTGCCGAAAATTTAAATAAAATTCACTAACCTATAGTTTGCACATTCTATTTGCAACCCCATTTTGAAAAACAGGCTATTTGCCCTTCCCCAGTTCTGTAGTACCTCTTTCCATTTTGCCATGGTTTTCCAAATGTCATTGACAATGTCTCAGTAATTACAACTGCCAGTCTTTTCATTTCGTAAAGATGTAGTTCATCTGAGTCAGGTAACTTGCACTCATGAAGGGCTTGATTATTTATGTATTATTTTTGCTTTATTATTATCTCCTTAGTTCTTGGGTAAATATATCCCTTATCTATAACTTCCCCTTTGAATTATGGTCCCAGTTGGTCACAGGAATTCTGCTTATCTTCTAGGTGCTGCTGCCTGAGATCTCTTGCTTTCTTTTTTTCCCCTTCCATTTGCAGATACTACTGTTTCCTGGGACCTTTGCACCCCAACCTGCTTCTTGATTTTCAGTATCACAATGTCTAATTTAAAGGAGGGTGTCAGTGATCAGTTTGACTGTGGGAAGAGGAAAGGGTGGGGAAGGAAAGAATAGAATAAACCTCTGGTTTGTCTGTTCTGGCCACCTCTATGACCACTCTTCTCTCCAGGCATCTCACTCTACATCCTCAGAGCTAGTGGTTCACACATAGGCGATATCTTTAACTATTGCCACATCTCCTAGCTTCTTGTCCCTAGAGATCCCATCTTCTTCCTGTTCCTAGGACTCTTACTTCAGTTCTTGTGATGAAATGTCCAGAACATTCACTGATTATGGATGTTTCTCTGAAACGTAGATGAATTTTATTTCAGGTGTGGAAGCCATAGAATCAGAGTTTGAACCAAAAAGGGACCTCAGAGATCATCTTGCTTCAGGCTCAAATTGCTTCACTAGATCATGAGCTCATAAAGGGCAGGGATTGTGTTATTTTTACACTTTGTTTCTTCCTCAGAATCTAATATAGCTCTCAGAACTTTACATAGAAGTTGCATACCCAACTGTGTCCGTTAGGTAAAACATATTGAATTGGCTGAGATCCTAGGTTTGCATTCTATCTTATTTGCCTGCAGGACCTTGGGCAAGTTATAAAACTTCTCTGGATCTCAGTTTACTCATCTATATGGTCATAAGAGGTTGGTGCTATTATCATCATTCCCGTTTTACAGATAAAGAAACCAAAGCAGACAGGTGTTAAGTGACTTGCCAAGAATCAAATGGCTACTAACTGTCTGAGGCTGGATTTGAACACTAGTCTTCTTGACTTCAGGTCCAATCTACTTTGCCATCTAACTGTCTATGAGGGGATTAGATAATACGATCTAATAACGATCTAATTAGATGACATGATGCTTGACAAGGTGGTTAGGAGACATGCCCTCTAAGGTCACTTATGTGGGAAACACTCAACTAGGGTTTATTGAATGAATGAATGAATTATAAGATTGTAGTCTGTGCTTCAAGACAGCTGGAGAAGGAGAGGTGAATAGAGCTGTGTTATGTTGCCTATCAGAGTAACACTAGACTGGGAGAATGGTTATGATACGTCACCCACCTTTTCTTCTTCCTCCTCCAGTCTCGTTCCACAAGATTTCACCTTAGACTAGTCCTTGAGTGCCATGAGAAGTAGAATGGAAGGGAAATTGCAAGTAGTGGCAGAGGGTAAGAAGATAATGAAGTTAAGTGACAAGTCCAAGATTGCTTAGAAAATCATAGGCATAGCAACGACTAAAGTGCTAGCCTACAAATCCTTAGTCATTTTGCTTCAATTATACCATGATATGTTGTGGCTTCAATATCTATGATTTGGCAGGTGGGAACTCCCTGTACTCAAAGATATTATGTATTTGGAGCATTTAAATTAGTGAAGTTAATTTTTAAAATCCTCCAATACCAATTTAGTTTAAAAACAAAGAGGCTAATAAAAATCTCCCTTTTGAACTCCCAAGGTTTATTGTTTTTAATTAACTTCATCTCTTTGAGCTTACTATCTTTAAATAAAAGATTTGCATTTTTTTTGTATCCTTCTTCCCTGTTTCATTGTTTTTCATCTTTCTTAAGAGTTTTCCCCCCTACTCTTGGGCAAGTTTCATTCAGCAAAGCACAGATTACGATCAGGCAGGTGTTCTCACTTAGGCAGATACACATACACACACACACACACATTCATACATAGATGTGTATACACACATTTGCATATATAGATATATCTCAACCATTGCCATAGATATATCTATATCCCAAACTCATATATAAACCATATATATGTGTGTGTATGTGTATATACATATACACATATATCTCAACTATTGCTGTATGTATCAACTATATATGTATCCATAACCATATCTATCAAATATATGTATACACACATATCAACCATTGCCGCATATGAACCACATATATAACTACATGTATCAATCATATAGAGCAGTACATATGTGTAGATAGATATATCAACCATCACTGTATCTATATCTATAGCTAGATATATGTCCATAACCACACATACATATATATATATATATATATATATATATATATATATATAATATCAACCATATTTAGCAATATTTTTTTGTGCAATCATTTTCCAACTTTTTATGACACCATTTTGGGGTTTTCTTAGCAAAAATACTGGAGTGGTTTGTCATTTCCTTCTCTAGGTCATTTTACAGATGAGGAAACTGAAGCAAACAAGGTTGAGTGACTTGCCTAGGTTCATACAGCTAGTAAATATCTGAGGCCAGATTTGAACTCAGGAAAATGAGTCTTCCTGAGTCCAGGCCTAGCTTTCTATCTATCATGTCACCTAACTGCCTGTATAGCACTGTGTATGTATGTGTGTATATATGTATGTGTGTGTTTGTGTGTGTGTGTAACCATAGCAATTAAGTTTTCAACAGAAAATTTTGTGATTATTTTCACAGTGATATTTAAAATAATAGAGGAACCAGAATTTTGTAGATGGCAATAAATGACTTAGGTCTTGCTGGATTTTATATATTCCAAAGAATTTAATTATCTATGTTGTAGAACTTAATGAACTCAAAATGGCAAGTAGAGGAGGAGAAATGCAAGCTACAGTATGCCAGGAAGAGCAATCCAAACTGTGTGTAATCTACGTGGAAAGAGATTCTGAAAGATTGTCAGGCATACTGTTTAAAGGTTAGTTTGAAATTTCAGTGAAGTCAAGTGTTACCTTGTAAGTAGGTAGTGATTCAGTCAGTCAACACGTACTTGTTGATTGCTTGCTGTGTACCAGGCACTGTGTTACGCACTGAGGATACAAAAAAATGCAAAAACATGGTTGCTGTTTTCAAGGAGTGTATTAGTCTATGAAAATCAAAATAAGTACATTAGGAAAGAAAGAGCGATAAGTGAATGGATCTCAGACCAGCCTCCTATCTAATGCTTGAAATTCTATGACACTGTTGTGTAAGATAGCAATGATAAACTATAACCTTTAATGCTGTTTTCAGTTACTCTCCCATCTTTTTCAAGAAAAAGTTAGCAAAGGAGAAGTTTGAATCCCAAACTTAGTACTTGAATGAGCTCAGAGAGCAAGAGCAAGCTGATTCTCTAACCCTCAGTGTAAAACAGTCAATCTGTAAAACAGATTGAACACATACACATTGTAACTCATCGGGTTTCTGTGACCAAAAAATGCTTTGTGAGCCTTAAAGTGTTACAGAAATAAGAGCTCTAATGGTTAATATCATGTATATTATTATTTTCTTATTTATGCAATAGGAATATGAAGAAAGAATGCTATGTCACACCCTCTTTAAGTATATTGCTTCTGTGTCAATAAAGACTAACTTTATTATAATCAAAATGCTTCCTGGGTTACCTTTCAGAAACTAAATTAGAATAAACACCTAGAATGGCAAATCCTTTTTACTACAACAGGGATGTTAGAGCATTCCAGATCAGAGTTGATTTAACATAGCTAAGAGTGGAAATTGAAGATGTTGTGAATGGGGGTGGGGGGAGGGCAGGATGGAACATCTTAGGGAAATAGAACTAGATAATTATTTGTAGAGAAACTCATCTTCTGACCCTCCGGGAAAGTGACTTTAATGATCTTCATGAGAGGCCATGCATGTCAAGCCATTTTGTGTTGATGACCTGTCATCCTTCTTTGTTGTTTCACTTCCTCAGGCAACTCCATGGGTCATGTTAACTGCAATTCGGTGAGGGAAGACTTCAGTTTGATTTCCTTTCAACATCACTTTAATACCATTGAGATGGTCAAATTGATTTGATTTTTTTTCCATTTTGTGTGGCTGAGACTAAGCTCTCGTGCCTTTGTTCTACAACCCTCCAGAATACTTGGTATCACACTATTTGTAGTCTCTTATCTAGAGGGTTTAACTCCCCAGTGAGTTCTTCCTGGAGCCTCCATTTTGTGCATAGCTGAACCTGGCTTGCCTTTATTCCTTTCCCAGCCCTCTTCCTGACTTTCTGGATATCAAAACCATGTCCATGCATTGGATACCTTTATTCCTCCTCCCTTTCCCTTCTCTTTGCTTTTCAGGTCTCTTTTGGATGTTGTCTTTCCCCATTAGAACATAAGCTCCTTGCAGGCAAGGACTCTTTCTTTTGCTTGTATTTATATCCCCAGCACTTAGCACAGACACATAGTAAGTGCCTAATAAATGCTTCTCTCCTTCATTCCTTCCTCTCTGATTAGATGACTATGCAAAAGGATGTTCTTGCCTCTTATTGCTGTAGACAAAATACTTTTTTTTTCTATTAAGCTCTGACGAGTGTCATATATTTAAAGAGGAAAGATGATGCTTTTATAGAGGGCATTCAGGCTTCATGGAGGCCAAAGGAGATAACAAACTCTAGTTGTCTATGGTCTTTTTAGAAAGGTCTTCTTACTATGAGAAATGGTTTATCAAGTGTCAATGATAATTATACCTTAGGCACAGCGCATTACTTGGAGACCAATTTTTAGGAACAGTCAAGGTTGAACTGATTAAGAATATAGTCATTACTTGATTAAGTTCTTCCAGGTGTGAAAAATAATTTATCTAGACATCGATTTTCAAGTTAATCCACTGAGTATCTACAACATGTTTGGTTAGAATGATTAATAAAGGAAATAGAGTTCAGGGGATATAGAATTAATCATGGGGGCATGAAGCTGATGCTGATTTCATCATCCTGTCTCAGAAGTCTTAGCTTATTTTTGCCCATTTGGTAACAAAATCTGGTGCCCTGATCAAGTTCATTGTTATTATAAAAGCTTTTGGCTTTAAAAACAGATGTAGAATAAAGAGAAAGTTCATGAACTTGCTTTTGCTATGCCTGGAGAATAGTGATGCCTTAGAGCCATGTATCTCCTTAGAGATACTTGAATATGCTGCCTTAGGTTCAAAGGTAAACAGTTTGGAAACTTGGTGGTTCTATGTTCAGTACTTTACTACTTTCAATCGATTTATGATCTCATCATTTTGAGTCTTTCCTCTATCCATGAAGATTGCAACCTATCCATAAACCTATTCATCCTATGAAATTGGTGACCATGCCTGACCACTGACTCACCAAGGAGAATCTATTTCTTGTGTGATTGAGGCTTTCCTCTAGGTGTTTTCACCTTCCATAGGCACCAGTGCACACTTTTGGTTGTCTATCTCTTATCCTTCATTTGCAATCCCTCCCTGGCAGTATATGGTCCTGTGACCTCCTTTTCTAATTATACATTTCCCAGGTGATCTTCTTATGTCATTTCTTATATGCAAGGGCAATATGGATAAAATGCTGCATTCTATTTATGCCCACCATGCATTGTTCCATTGCACTATGGATCATCCACAATTTTCATTCCTTAGAGACTATGGTGTTCCATGATTAATTAAAAAAAAAGATGTTGGTTCTAAAAAAAATAGCATTTTATTAATAGTTAGGTATGTTGTGCTTTAAGGTTTGCAAAGCACTTTGTATAAGTGACCTCCTTTGGTTCTCACAAAAACCTTATGAAGTAGCTGCTGCTATTGTCCCTTCTTACAGATGAGGAAACTGAGGCAGACAGCATTACATGACTTGCGCAGATTCACACATCTGTAAGTGTCAGAAGCTAGATATAAACTCATATCTTCTGGACTCCAAATTTAGTGCTCTATCCACTGATCCCCCAGCTGCCTCACATATATATATATATATAGTTTGTGTACGTGTGCACGTGCACCAAGGAGCCGCTGTTCAAATGTAGACAAGAAAAGTTTTTCAATGAATTTAGTCATTTTTCCTTAATATTGAAATGCCTTTTTCTTGTCATTTCACTGGATGCTTTGTGTTACTGGGTGTCACAGTGGATAGGGCACCAAGCCTAGTCAGGAAGACCTGAATCCAAATCTAGCCTCAGATACTTATTAGCTGTGTGACCCTGGGACAGTCACTTAAATTGTTTGCCTCAGTTTTCTCATCTATAACATAGAGATAATAGCACCTACTTCCTAGGATTTTGTTAGGATCAAACAAAATCATATTTTCAAAATACTTTGCAAACTTTAAAGCGCTATAAATACTAGCTATCATTTTATTATCATTACTAGGGGTAAATAAAATATGTCTACTTTTGCTTGCAAAAACTTAGAAAGGCACAATAGTGATTTCAATATAAACTATTTTTATTATGATGACTTGTAAATTCCATAATGAAAAATATTTGCTCCCTCTTAGAATGGCCATGACCTTGAGAAGACTTTTTCCTCCTTATATTGGTCCTATGCTCTCTGACTTGAGACCACCCATGACATTGGTTGGAATTGAAGCAACAGAATGTACCTACAAGCATTTTTTTTTAAAATAATGAAAAGCTAATATGAATAACTGCTAGTAAATGCTCTGACAATACTTTGGAAAAAAGGCATTGTTCCAAGAGCCAGAATTTTGGATGACAGATGTAATTCTCATGTTAAAAGTTCCATTGTCTAATAATAAAATATAACTGTATGATAATAATAATAAACTAGCATTTATATGGCCCTTTAAGGGTTGCAAAATATCACATAGATTTTATCTCATTTGATTATCATAACAACTCTGTGAAGTAGGTGCTATTATTATGCCAATTTTATAGATGAGGAAAGCAAGGCTAAGAGAGATTAATTGACCAGGTCACATAGTTAAGTATTTGAGTCAGAATTTGAGCTCAGGTCTTTCTGATTGTGAAAGAAAGACAATCAGTAACAGTTTGACATTGCTGTTATTGGAGTGCTGACCCTGCTACCACATTTTCATCGTGACATTTTTTCTAAACAAGCACTTCATGTACATATTTTTCAAGTATGAAGTTAGTTTTTTGAGTTATGAAAGTGTTATTAAATGCCATTTTTGGTGGCTAGGAGTGGTGGTGTTCTGCATATAGTAATGATTGCTCTTTCTTAAGCAGGAGTTTCTGCTCCTTGATGCATTAAAATCGAAGGCAAAATTGCTTTTTGAACACCATACTTGTTTTCGCTTTGGTATATTTGCTTGGTACTATATCTGAGATTTAGAATAGACAATTATTTTGGTTTTTTATAATGATCAGAACTAAATATCCCATTAAATTTCAACTTTTTTCTTAAAAATATTTTGCATCAGGCTGAAAAAAATAACAATCTCACAGAATTTCAGAGTTGAAAGGGATCTTAGAGAGCATCTAGTCCCACCCAAAGTATAGATATCAATATATCTTTGTTTCTGCTTTTTGTGTTAAAAATGTTTAATCTCAAAATGCTGAGCCAGTGAAATTCTTTATGACAAATTGACTAATGAAAATGTAAAAGACACTGTTGTTCACGTTGTTTGCTCCCTACCTTGCTGTGAAGAATACAATGACCATGTCAATACTGCTGGGGAAACACCCTTTCACTCCCTTTTTAGTTAGCTATTTGGTTTTCATAGTCTTTATAGCTTTGTCTCTAAATAAATGTACATTTATATAGTTTCATGAAATATGTCATCATGTGAAAGGATTTTGGTGCATCTTTCCTTCTTGACCGATGTAACCTCATCTCTACTCTCATTTTTATTGCTATTCTTCTGGGAGTGGAAAAGACAGAGCTTTTGTTCTTGGTCAGAATTCAAGTGGGAATTTGGCATAGATTTATAGAGATTACTTTTGGATTTATATTCCATCTATAATAAAAACCATAGTAATAGCACAGAAATAATATTACCTTGGGAGACAATGCTAGCTTAGATGAAGGGCTTTATTATTCTAGGATGATATATAAGAGGTAGTACTTTCGTTCACATGTGTTCCTAGAAGTATATTTTGCTTATGGACCCATGCCAAAGGGACCTTAGCTGTGAAGAAATGGTAGCAGCGATTAGGAGGTTCAGAGTGCAATGTCCTCAACTGTTTCATCAGTAATCAATCAACTAGCTTTAATTAACTCCTACTTTGTGCCAGACATCGTTCTAAGTGCTGGGGATACAATGAAAGGCAAAAAAAGAAATCCCAGTTCTCAAAGAACTCACAATCTAATGGAGGAGACAACATGCAGACCACCACATACAGACAAAATATACAGAGGGTACATTGGGGGTAGTCTCAAAGAGAAGGCGCTAAGATTAAGGAGTACTTGGAAATGCTTCTTGTGGAAAGTAGGACTTTTGCTGAGACTTTCAAGGGAGCCAGAGAAGTGAGAAGGCAGAGATGAGGAGGTAGAACATGGGGGACAGTCAGAGAAAAGCCTCAGAGTCAGGATTGATGGAGTGTCATTTGTGAGGACAGGTATGTACACCATGCAAAAGCATACCAAGAGTTTAATGAGAATTCAAGCAGGTTTCCCTCTGGAAATGATTTCCATTCTTACCACCAAGTCCTGTTCCATCTATTTTGTAAAGTGGGCTGGCATTCTGGGTGACAAGGTCATTTTTATGTGCTTTTTTAAAAGGAACTCTCATGTTCTTGAATTTTGATTTGATATGTCAACTACATTGTTGTACTGAAACTTCCTAGACATTGGCTTATTTTACTATATCTATCATGACTTCTCTAGTAATGGAATCAAATAAACTGGGGATGTTTATTACTTAGAGTCTGTTAGCTTCACTTTGAGGTCCTGACCCTGCCCCTGTTCTTATTTTTACCTCTTTATTGTGTTGGCAGAATGCTGCTATGACAGCTGGCTGTTTTACTCAAAATAATTCAGGATGGATATAGTGCTGCTTAGAATCTCATGAGAGGCACGAACATCAGTTTGGAAAAATATAGCTATGTGCTTCTCCCTGTGAAATTTCATTTTCTTTGGCCTCTATGTTGAAATTATAGGCAGAAATAAGTCTTTTCTAGGGGTTGGATTCACACAGCAATGGAAATTAACATTAGCCTAAAGATGCAGGGCTTTAAAAATGCTGTAGCAGAACTGGAAAAAAAAAGCATCGTTCTTAGGATCTAAAAGCACGTCCAACCCCATGTAAAAAGGATGCTTCAGCCTCATACTATGTTTCTTCATTTTGCTGATGCTTGTCAAATGTGCCATCACTGTGATATTGACAATTGTGGATGGCCTATTGGAAATTTTTTAATTCGTTAAGGTTTTGGTGTGCTGTAATAGGTCAAAAGCACCTTAATTGTAGGTCTGCTTTGGAACTAGCTTTTTTATCATGCATGAAATGAGGTGGTACCTTAATTAGCAAGCCATTAGAATGCCATAAAAATTCAAGTTATCAAATTTAGATTTTTTTTCTTCTATATAGAGAATCAATAGATGAGTTCTAGTGGCAAACCTAGTTGATAAGAATTTTGGAGGAGTAAAACTGGGAACAAGAAAAATTAATGTGTAAAATTCTAACCTCTTAGCTCACAGGGTTTTTGGTGAGAGGCCAGTTATAAGTAGAAAGAACTTTAGGGTCTACATTACATTATAAAATTATTTATAAAATGATCAACCTAAAGTATATTTATTTAAATTCATGGAGTTTGAGTATGCTTTGAAATATCTGTATCTTGTAAAGTTTAGATACATAGAAGTGGAGAGATCTTTTTTGTCTGATAACATACTCTCACTTTTTTGTCTTCTCAATTCTAATTGCAAACAGTTCTGCCATCTTGCTTTGATTAGTATTTCATTATTGCTATCAAATTCAATAATCACTTAGCATAACCTAGATGGCTTTTCTATCCAGACCATTTCCCTTACAAATTATACTCAGATTATGCTTTTTATTCTATTATTTTGACAGAATGGTCTGTGATCACCTAGATGAGAGTTTCTTAACCTTTTTTGTCTTGCAGGACTCTTCCTCAGTCTAGTGAAGCCAGCAGACCCCACCATGGAATAATAATTTTAGATGTATAAAATAAAATAATTGGATTACAGATGAAGCTATTTATATTGAAAGTCAATTATCAAAATATTTTTTAAAAAAACCAAATTCACAGACTACTTGAAATCTATCCATGTACCCCTTGTGAACCTGAGCCCCAGGTTAAGAACCAATTTAGAAGATACTGAAAATAATCTATGTCCCTCTGACTGTTTGTCCCCCTTATCATCACGCTCACATCCCTTACTCTCTTGCCTTCGTCTTGAGAATACGAGATGATAGAAATAGTGGCATTCAAGAATAGGTGATGTGTTGGGTCCCCCATCCTATCCGTGGCATAGAGCAAATCATGCAAATTAGTTTAGGAAGTCAGGAGAATAAGCTGTGCAGATAAACATTAAATATTGATGAGATCATGGTTTTTCTCATGCACTTTCTTAACCTAAGACAATGTTCTTTGATAGTGAATGAAAGTGGCCTCATCATGTCCCTCTCTCATTTGGCTGTATTGACATTACTGTTGACACAGAGAAGAAGTGTTAAAAATACTACAAAACCAATTCTAGTGGTCTCAATTGTAAACAGAGATGGGAGTTTGGGAAGCATACCTCTTTTTAAGGCAATATCACTTACAGGTTCTTTTAGGCTGTGAATGGTCTCTAAACAAGAAAAAGCCCTCCTGCTTATTGTTAGTTCTCTAAGCAAATTGGTTCGGGTAGTTGCCACCATTGCAAATAAGTGAAATCATTTGACACAATCATTTGGGTTTTTTCGTATCTTAACTTTTTCTTCAAGTGCTACCTCGGAGCTTCAAAATCAAGTACCAGAAACTTTCTGGACTGTTACAAAATGAACATCCTGCCCTACTCCAAGAACATTTACAGTACAACATAAATATGCTCTTCTATTTTCTCATGAAAGCTGTTTTGCCATTCTTGCCTTTGTGAGTCCCAGTTTACCACTGACTAGCCGTAGATCACTGAGCAAGATATTTCATCACTCAGGCCTCAGTTTCCTCATTTATGAAATGAAGGGGTTGATGACCAGATGACAACTAAGGTCCCTTTGAAGGTCAAAAATTCAATGATTAACTTGTATTTCCCCTCAATTATCAAAACACTTATACATTGTTAGAATGTAAATTACTATGGTAATTTTTAATTTAGTAAATTTACTTTAAAGTAGGGATTTTTTTCACTCTTAGTTTTTATATCTCCAGTGCCTAGTTATAGCGCTTCATACATAGAAGGCTCTTATTACATGATTTGATCTATTGATTTATTTCTTAATCAATTACACTTCTCTAATATTTCCCTTATTGTGAAGTCATTGCTACCCCTTTAGTTAAGGGCCTCACTGCCACTCACCTAAACTATTGCAATAGCTTCCTCACTGGTATTCTTGATTCTATTCTAAAACCCTTCTGATCCATCCATCTTTCATGTTGCTCTAGGATTAATCTTTAGCATATCTAGATTTGATTGTATCATTCTTCTACCCTTTAATGACTCCCTATTGCCAACCAAAAAATTTATTTGTGCATCTTTCATAACTTCTTACTAGAATGTGAGTTTCATGAAGATAGGGGCTATGTCTTATTCAATTCAATTCAGCAAACATTTATTCCATATATCATGCATAAATAGCCACGAAAGGTGCTGAGGAAACACAAGGGGTAGGTAAGAGGTCGTTCCAGCTCTCATTGACCTTGCAGGCTAGCCCAAGGAGAAGGCATACCTAGATAACAATATTTTACAGTTCTGTCTGAGAAGACCATTGGGAAGGTGCTATCTGAAGCCTGTGGGCAAAGCCTTGAATGTCTAGGGTTCACAGAATGTTTCGTGGCCTTGTTATTAGTCCTTTGAAGGATAAGTGGGAATTTTGATGGGTGAAAAGAGGGAAGTAGGGTATTTCAGACATAAAGGATGGCATACGGTAGGGGAAGAATAAAAGATGAGACTATAAAGGCATCATGAGCACAATGTATTCCCTAGCAAACACCTGATAAACACTTGCTGACTGACCAACTACTCTGAGGTGCATATTTTTTAACACATACCTATGATTTCATTATTGTGGGCTTCTATTTCATAAGCTACCATTTCATTAGCTCCCCCTGATGAACTTCCATGCCAATACAGACCACCATTTTCTCTGTCACTTAGAGTCTTCAGGAGCTGCCTGAGGATTGAAAGGTAGGGGCTTGCCCAGGGCCACCCAACCATTGTGTGTCAGAGACAAGACTTAAACTCAGATCTTTTTGATTCAGAGGGCCAGGTCTGTTTCCACTAAGCCATGCTGCCTCTTGCTCTGTACAGAAGAACCTCTCTTTGTTGAAATCGGACTTTTCAGGATTATACTAAGAAAAGTTGTTTTGTTTTTTTTTTGGAAAACCTCATATTTGTAGATCAAAGAAAGGAGGAATAAAAGGAAAGGTATTATATATGTTACTGAAGTCATAATAAATTGCTGAAGTCTTTAAGGAGGGGAGGCTAAAACACCCATTACATAAAGAAGCTTTCATAATTTTGTGATACTAAATGGTACTTCTCCATGAACCTTTATCTCGGCACCGATAAAACCAGCAGATGAAAAACACAATCACGGGATTTTGGAGATGTCTCCTGTGTTCTACAGGAGTTGCAAGATGGTGTTTGTATTTATTTCACAGTTGATCTGAGGGTTCATATTTGCTTCAGGTCAGGTTCATTATAGCCTAGGAGTTTCTTGCCACCCCCCCACCCAACTAACTAATCCCACGTCTTACTCTGTGGTAGATCCAATTTCATAGAATAGATAGAGCATTTACTCTGTGCTAGCTATTGTGCTAAGGACTGGGAAAACAAATACAAGCAAAAAGAAAGTCAGTCCCTACCTTCAAGGATTTACAATTGTATGAAGGAAGTTGTTGTTGTTCAGTTGTTCAGTTGCACCCCACTCTTTATTACCCCACAGACCATACTATCCATGGGGTATTCTTGGCAAATATACTGGAGTGGTTTGCCATTTTCTTTTCCAGTGGATTAAGACAAACAGGGTTAATCAACTTGCCCAGGGTCGCATAGCTAGTGTCTGAGGTGGGATTTGAATTCAGATCTTCCTGACTCCAAGCCCAGCTCTCTATCTACTATGCCACCTTGCTGGCTCAAGTGTCTAGACTACGATGTGTTATGTGAGAAGGACAAGGATAACGTAGACTTCTCTTGCCCCAATTCTGAGTCATCCCTTATTCAGAGGATAGGGACTCTGGGGAGCCACCTCTATTGATTTCTCTAATTGGTGAGTTCATTCCCATCTCCATAAAAGGAAACACCTTCATCAACCATACTCACACTTTAAACTTGGTTGAGCCTGTGACTCTCTAGGTTCTTTCTAGACTTCTCACATCTCCCCTCCCCCCGCCCTTTTCAGCTCCCTTTTATGTGTTGTCTTCCTCTGTTACTCAATGGAAAAGACCTTTTTGTTGGGAAAGATTGAAGGCAAAAGGATGAGATGGATAGATAGTGTCATGGAAGCAACAAACATGAACTTGGACAGACTTTAGGAAATAGTGGATAGAAAAGCCTGGTGAGAAGGTTAAATTGATTCTGAATTATTTATTTATTGATCCTGCTTACAATTAATTGATTTTGTCCCATAACTGCTTAAGTCATGGTCCTCTGTCTCTGAACTTGGTTTGGAATTCAGCTGGTCTGAATGGGTGAAGTTTAGAAATCCTGTTCTTTTTCTAATCACTGTTCTATTCTTACCTGAAGGAATTTAGATATCCTTGGGGAATGTGGGTGAATATGAGGATGTCTGATCTTTTGTCTTTACACCACTAAGTTATCCTTCAAGGATGTCTGGTTTGCTGTCTAAAGAACCCTGAGCTAAACTTTAGAAATTCATTTTTCTCATAAAATATTCTAATTCTAAAGGCTAGAATTTTTGTGTATTTAGAGGAAAAAACACCACTTGACCTGATTTATCCACTTTATGGGACCTAACACCATCATTAGACCACATGAGCCTGCATGTTTGGAATTTCTCTCAACCTGCATTGGTAAGGAACATAACTTTTTGAAATTGTCTTCCTGTTGAGTAGTTATTCAAGTTTCAAATAATCCTAGGGTAAACATTAAACAAATGATAAAAGCAGGTGCTTCCACTGCAGAGTCTGCTGATTTGGGGGTTTATTTACAACAATGGAGACGATTTTGAATGCCAGGGACTCAAGGCTACTATCAGGAACAGAGTTGTTTAATTTCTCTTTGAAGCATTCTATACCCGATTACATATAATAATATGTTCAGATGCATATGTAATGTAATCTCTTTTGAGAACAGCATGACTATCATTGGGGTGGAATAAGAAATGCTGAGTGGAAAAGCTCCTTAATATATACTTTATTAACATTTTGTTGACTTGACATTATTTTCATAATGCTGTCATCTTCAGTTTTCATACTGTATCATGGATGACACAATAGGTCTCTAGAACCTCAATCAATATTCAGTTTATACTGAATTAAATATACTATTATCTTTTATTAGCTCTCTACTAACACCTTACTTTAGCGCCTCATTGGAGCCTTAAGGTGACTCTGAATTCTTAAAGGCTACACCACTGGGGCACAAGTTCTGACCTATCTGACCAAGCTGGAAAAGGTTTGCGTATGTGCCCTGTAATCAAATATATTTATCATGTTTAATGACCAGCCTAGGTAAATCTGGAGCTCATCATGGGAGGGCCAGTCACTGGAGAATGAATAATTTTAAGCCACAGCAACTTAAAAAAAACATTAATGAGAGATGCAGGGGTTGTGATCTGCATCAGAGGAGGGGACTGATGAAAGCATAGATATTGGACTTTATGAAGTAAGTATACTATTTATTATATTTACTTCCTGATACACTCTACTATGGACAGCTAGGTTGTGCAGTGGGCACCACTAGAATGCTGGGCCTGGAGTCATAAAGACTCATCTTCTTGAGTTCAAATCTGGCTTCAGATACTTACTAGCTGTGTGACCCTGGGCAAGTCATTTAACCCTGTTTACCTCATTTCTCTCATCTGTAAAATGATATAAAGAAGACAATGGCAAACCACACCAGTGTTTTTGCCAAGAAAGCCCCAAATGGGGTTATGAAGAGTCAGACACGACTGAACAACAACAACATGTTCTACCATGACATGGAATTCAGTTGCTTTTTCCCTGGGGGTGAATGGGTCCACAGGGTTCATGTTACGTTTTGCAAATTTAGAACTGTAATGGATATGGACCTGAATTATCTTTAGGTGACTGGTAATTCTTCTTTCCTCCTTTAATAAAGAGATCAAAGGCAAAAATTAATGGCAAGAGGAAACAAATGAGCGCTACACCAGCAACATGGTGGCAGAGTTGAAAGATGGTTGGGTCTGGACTTGGAGTTAAGTTATCACTCTAACATTTAGTAGGTATAAGACCATGGGCAAGTCTGGGCCTCAGTTTCCTAGTCTGTAAAATGAAAGAGTTGGACCAGATGGTCTTTCAAGTCCCCTCCAATCTGTGTTGTCTGTGAAGTCTCTGGCAGCAGGGAAGATCTTTAGGTGATAATAACTACCATTTTTTTATCACTTACTATGTGCCAGGCATGGTGCTAAGTGCACTACAAATATTTCATTAAATCCTTACAACAACTTCCTCATCTTATAGGAAACTGAGGCAGAGGTTAAGTGACTCACCATAGGTCACATAGCTGATAAGTATCTCAACATGGATTTGAACTCAGGTCGCCCTAACTCCAGGCCTAGTATTCTATCCACTGCTCCTTCTAGCTTCCTCTTAGGCAGCTTAGATGTATTCTTAGATGTTTCACAGTTGCAAAAGATCCCATTTGTATAATTATTAACCTATTCATTAAGGGTCTAAAAACATTATACTGTCAGTCCCAAGGTATCACATTACTAAAGCCTTGAGGTTTTTGTTTTTTACCTATAACATGATCTAGGAGCATGGACCCAAATGATCATATTTTAGCATGTGTCAGCACCTTCTATGTTTCCTGCTGTGCTCGGGTCATAGTAACTTTATAAAAAACGCTTCTTTGCTGGTGGACTGCATAATCTAGTGAGCCTGGGTAAAAGATGGCAGTCATAACATGGAGACAGCCTCCAATACAGTCACTGAAAGCATCTGCTCTCCAGGAGATCACATTGCAACAGATTTCTTTACTGTGTTATCTATCAGTTATCCATTTGACAGGTCTGTGAACCATGATTTTAAAGATATATCAACAATTCCATGCTTGATTTACCCGAATACCAAGTGCTTTCGGTGCATTGAGTAATTGTGCTGTAAGCCTAGAATCCTTAGACACGACCCTCTTAATTGCAATGCATCTAGCATGATTTACTGCCCCCCAGGGATGAGTGATAACAAGGATATTAACTTGGGGGAAGTGCCACATTTTACATAGGGCATGCCTATGATAAAACTAATGATTTTTAAAAATGAGGCTCACGAAAGAGGGACAGCCTTTTAAGTAATTTTTCACTGGGTGGAGGAGGCAATAAGTTTTATGGTACCTGCCATTGCAGTACCTAATTGGTTGGTAACTAAGCATCAGAAAAGACCACAGATAACCATATTGTTTTTTAATATATATACCTAATATACCTGAAACAGACTCCTCTTCCGTAAATGACACTCATGGCATACAGAAGCCACTTACCATTAGCATACCTTCAGTGCTCTTGTGCACTGGTTATATTACCCCACCCCTGCCAACCCACATGCAAGTTATAGTGCAGTGAATGAGAGACTGTAGAAGTGGATGACAGGTAAGCTTGTAGTACTCCAGCTGTGATAGTCTCAGATTTTGCCCTTTTCTCTTCTCTGACTTTTTAAGTGGCTGTGACTGCCATATGTCTGGGGAGGGTAGTCAGTCAGGAGCTTGAGTGATATGTAAATATTTCCTTAGGGATCTTTTGTCATCTAATTCTCTATCACTGGAGAGGTTTGAGCCGTGATGGGTAACTTCATTGTAGCCCATGGCAGGTTCTGATTGCCTACCAGGTTTGGTAAACAACTTAAAGTCCTACCCTCCATTGGAATTTCTTATGAGTGATCGCTTGGCTAAAGCGTAGGGCAAATCTGGTTGTAGTATTTGTTGGCCAAATTTTTGTAGATCCCCCAAAGGGCAGGGGTTTTGTTTTTGTAGATTTCCGACGACTTCTCATCTTTTAGGATCAGGGATTGAGAAGAGTGGGCTAAAGGTTTGCCCAAGGTAGCCTGTGACTTACTTAGCTTTTTATTACTAACCCTTAGGGACTCCTTGTTCATTAAAGATTTATTCATCTCTTAGGACTTGCTTTGGTCTCTGTTGGTAAGTTATACTTTCTAGGACTGCTTGGTCTATTTCTTATTCTCTCCTTCACTACAGTTCCCTTTCCTAGATTGCCAATCTTCCTAGAGGCATCTTACCCATTATGAGTTACTGTCTCAGTTCCCTTCTCTGGGTTTCTGGTCATCTGGGCTTCTATGAATCAATTAGAGTTCTAATCATTATTACCAGAACTTTTTGGGATATATGTAGTAGTTTTGGTAAAGTCTCTAAGTGAATAGTTAATGATTTCTCCTAATTATAAAACCTCTGTTAGGTTACTCATGGGAAGAGATTCCTCACCCCCATAACATCCAAATTCACATCATTAGTTTTTTATACCCTACAACAAGAAAAGTTATCTTTCTTATAATCAAATTTCTTCCATCAGCTCAAATTGAACTGACCTCTTTGGCACTATCCTTACAAATCTCCAGCTTCCTTAGTATGAAAAGATCTTTGAAGGTTTTATTTTCATCCACTGGCTTAAGGGGCCCCAGTTATATAAGACATTTAATTAAACTTTAAATGATAAGAAGGAAAAAAAATTTCTAAGTATTGTCCTTTAAATACCCTTTAAAAGTGTACCCTGGTTACTCTCTTTACATCTTTATTCAGATTATAAAATAACATGTGCAAAACCTAAACTGAAAATGGAAATAGTCATTAAACTGAAGTTTTGTAATTATTGTCAAATGGTAGGGTTAAGCAAGTATGACCTTAAATATGTCTATAAATCAGAAACCTAGGAAGAAATATTAAAATATAGCATACAAATAAATAGCAGTTTCTAGTGCCTAAAGATTTCTGCATTTGATAGTTCTAATTTCCTCAAATATTGAATAGTGTAGACATGAGTCTTGAAATTGCTTAAAGCACTCTTCATTATTTGGAAGTTTAATATTTATCATTTAATAATATACATGACAGAATAAATGAAGATGTAATAAGTGACAATCCTTATTCATTAGTACTCATTAAATCAGAAAATCTTATTTCCCTCCTCCTTGTTTCTATTACTAAGTGGGCATTTTACTCTTTAGTAGCTGTATGTATATACATCTATATGCATGTGTATGTATGTGTAAGTGTGTATGTGTATACATATGTGTGTATGTATGTGTATATATACATATATACACCCACACGTCATCTTCATCTTGTTTTTCACATATAGATGAAATTTATTTTTTAACTTTATAGAAGTGAAAATTGTACTTCTAAGTTGATACAAAGGTGCTATCTATGTAGTATTCATTAAACATTAGAATTAGAAGGCACTTCAGAGATCATCTAGTCCAAGCCCCTCATTTTACTGAAGAGGAGATTGATGCTCAGAAAGGACCTCGACAAAGGTTATATGTAGCCAGTTAATGGTAGAACTGAGCATAGAACATATGTTTACTGATTCCTTCTCCAATGTTCTTTCTACCATACCATTCAATCTCTCACCTAGATAGCATGGAAATCTACACCTAGAAGATATTACATTGCTATATAGAGGTAATGACTTTTTCTATTTCATGCCTAGGATATGTGGGCTTTGCTGGTTATATTCTCACCAAATTCAGCAAAGCTGTAATTTTCCGCGGCCTTCAACGTTTCCTCTTCTTCGAGAAGCCTAAGTATTTGGTTGAACTGAGACTGTATATGTTGGAGGAAGAGAAGAGTAAGCAAAGCCCACATTCCTCTCGTATTGGCCCTTTTTGGGGAGTCACAATGAGCAAAAATGGTAATATTGCTTCATAAAATGTTAGGATGAGCTGGAACCTTTAGAGGGCAGCCATATCAACTCTGTGTCTGATTTCTCAAAGATCTAGAGAACATCAGAGTTGGAACTTTCCTCGGAGACCATCTAGTTCAAATCCTTTATTATAACCCCTGGTACAACATCCAGCTTCTACCTGAAAACCTGAAATGATGGAGAACTCCCCACCTCCTGAGACTCACGATTGAATGTTTTCACTCTTCTAATTGTTAGAAAGTTTTTCTAATTTGGGGACTATGGATCCCCAGGGAGTCTGTGAATAGATGTCAGGATGTCCATGAACTTGGATGGAAAAAAAATTTACATCCTTTTTTCACTAACCTCTAACTGACATTTAGCATTTCCTTTAATTATTTAAAGACATAATTCTGAGCAGTGCTCCAAAGGCTTCTTCAGATAGCCAGAGAGGCCTGTAACACACAAAAAATGTTAATACTCCCTTTTCTAGAGAGACCAACATCTATTTCAGCCAGGACACAAGTATGTAGAATTCAGAAGAATTTGACATTGGCCCCATTAAATGTGAAGTGATGATGAAACTCTGTCTCTATTCTATTTCTTCTACTGACTTACTTGGTAACTCTGGACAGGTCCCTTGGTGCTCATTCTCTCATTAACAAGACCCAAAGTACCTTGTTGATGTAGCAAAAAGATTCATGTACTTTGAAGTCCTTGGGTGAAAAATCTCTCTCTGAAAATGAAAAATACACCCTATTCGTTTATTAATCAATATTTGTCACATTCACATTTGCACAGCCAGGGAATGATTGATGGGGTTTGTCGGCCTCAAATTCCAAGTCAGAATTTGGCACAGAAGGCTGCAGAGAGAAGAGTGCAAGTTTTAAAAGTGACCATACTTTTAACAACTTGCCATTGCGCATACTTTAGGAAAATACACAAAGTACACAGTGCCATGCCCTAGCATTTGCTGCTCTCCTTGGGCAAGTGAATAAGCAGGTATTTGTGACATTGGGGAAGTGTGAAATAGGAAAAGTTTGAATCAGACAACGAGTGATGTAAAACGTTCTCAATGGAGTTTGTGACAATATATTTTGAAGAAAAGGCACATGAGCAGCCCTTTTTGAGGACAATATTAACATGCTAAAACATCTCAGAGTCTTTTGCCTCCAGGCTGCCTTAAGATTGGCTCTAATTTTGAAGAATTGTTTTTCTCCTCCTTAGAACAATGTCAGGTTAGGAGTCGTTTCTGAAGTTTACAGTAATTTCTTTTCTGGTTCTATTACTGTCTCAGTATAAGTATCAAATACGGAATTCAAAAGGAAGAATCACTCTGGCATTGTCAAAATCAATAAACAAAAACATTTTTGTAACTGAAGGCAAAACATAAAAAGATATAATATGTGTGGGATGCGGTAAATGAGGGAAGGAGAGAGACAGAGAAACAGAGAGAGACAGAGAGAGAGACAGAGACAGAAAGAGACAGAGAGACAGAGACAGAGACAGAGACAGAGAAACAGAGAGAGATTGAGAATCAATATATTTTTTCAACTTTTCCACCTGACATTCTGTTACATTAAGATGTTGTGTCTCCAAATCATCAATTAAATTGTAGACCCTACAACAGAAGAGTCACTGAATCTCCTAATGGGAAGGGACATGAGAGGCTATCTGGTCCAACCTGTGCCTCAGCAAGTAACCCCAACAAATTTCACATAGTTATTGCTTGTCAAGCCTTTGCTTCAAGAACTCCATTGAGGAAGAACTTATGATCTCCCACATCAGCCTATCCCAATTTTAATTAATTCTAATTGTTTTTTTTTCCTTATACAGTGGAGTTACCCATTACTAGGGGTTTATGATTCTGCCACTTTCACCTTTTACTTACTGTTAGTGAGCATATTAACTTGGTATTGCAAATTAGTTGAGCTATTCATCACTTAGAAGAGAGTAGGGCTGGGGAGTGCGGTAGATGGGAATGATGACAGAAGAGATGGTGATTAAGTGAGAGAAAGTTAGGCAAAATGTGGAGCAGCTGGGAGCCTACAGAAGGCAGTCCAAGAAGGCAGGAGGGAAATAAGGACTCTTGGGTGCCTGGGCACCCAAGGTGGGTAAAGTGGGCTCTTCTCATTCAACAAACATTTATTAACGTTTTTACTAATGTTAGGGGAGGTACAAAGGTAAAATATGACAGTCATCTCCATCAAGGAGCGTACACTGGTGATGGTGCTGGGAGTAGGGATTACAATATGAACACAGATAAATATATTATAAGGGGAGGGTGATGGGAACAAAGAAGATAACTGGGCAAAGTCTTCTAGGAAACAGTAGTTTCTACTGAGAGGATCTGGGAAGGCTTCTTCTAGGAGAAGACCCCCGAGATGGGTGTTGAATACGAATATATATGTAAAGGAAATTACCAAATTGAGGTTTATTGACTATATTTCCCACAATATTTTCTTTGAACCTCTCTTGTCATTTGTTATATTAGAATGTATAATTATTCATTCTCGCTTATTTCCCACTGTCAAGGGGATAGGGTATCCCAAAGACACCCACGGTGTCCTCTTCCTTTTTTTTAATAACCCATAGATCTTGGCACAATGCATTGCACATAGCAAGGCCCTTAAAATATTTACTGAATGGGTATGTGAATAAAATATTTGTTGAAAGAATGGGTTTATGATTATTCTCTGTGGGAGCCCAAGTAGCTATCATTGCTGCTGCATACTGATAAGATAGAATTGTCAACGTGTGTATGTAGTATATATCTATATATAGTGGACTTTTCCTCAATAAGTCCCCTTGGGAATGAATCCCAAGTGATTCTTCCAATGGTAATGAAAAGAGCATTAGATGGAGAATCAGTATACACAGGCTCTGCTGGTGACTAAGCCAGGTAACCTTGGCAAAGGACTCATGTATAAATTGAGGAAAATTAAGTATATGATCTCAAGGTCCCTTCCACCTCTAGTGTTCTGTGCTTCCTTAGAGTCTATAGCAAATCAGGCATTGGGGTTTTTTAAGGGTACCTTTTTGAACTTCTTTTCTTAATATCGCCTCCTGGAAGAAGATTTATTTTTTAAAAACATGAGTAGTGAAAGAGATGCATTTGATGAAAGGAACAAGTGTTTAGCTTTGGATAGAGGATGTTTTGTCCTTTTAAAATTTTCTTTCCAATTGACATTTGAAAAAATACTTTATGGAGATTCTATCTAGCTGAGTCTGTATAAACATGATATACAAATTTCAAGATGTCCCATGTGGCATAGTGTGTAGGCTCCATGTCCTTTGATTAATAGTAAAGCTCAATCAAGCAATTCCTCTCTACCCTGGCTCATGTCTCAGTCCCTTTTCTGTATATACCCAAAGAAGGTCTTGGATTCTTCCTAAATAAACACTGATCACATAAAGAATAGCTATGTTTTTCTCCAGGGCTGCTTCATAGGCAGAAGATTTTTTTCACTCTTATTCATGGGCAGACATTCAGAATGTGTACTAACCTCAAATGGGATAAAGGGGATTACTAGCAAAATTAAAAGCATTTAATGATAAATATGCTAATGGACAATATAGACCAATGTAGGCAGTAATGTTCTCCTATTTCATTTCCTTAGCTAGTCTGTTAAAAGTCAATTGGCTGCCTCAGTCAAAGTATTCATTCTTCATCTTTATTGCTTCACACAGGGAATATCAATAGAGTTAAATAATTTGCTGCCATTACCAGAAAGATAAGATTATAGATTATTAAATGGTATTTTTATGTGTTGGAGTAGGATCGCTTAAAGGATTACTTTTTGACTTAAATGGCTTCCTGATATGAGTATAAAAGTTAATAAGATTTTATCTGGGTACATCCTTGTTTTGTAGTGCAACCTAGAAAGACAAGGATTTTTCAAAGATAATGAAAATCCATCCTTGATTCATGGAATCATTTCTTAGGGGAGATAGGTAGAGTTCGAGTTTGTGATTTAATCAATATGAGTAACATCTGGCATGAAAACTCCCTCTACCTATGCATACCTGTAAGTCCTTTATAATGTATGATCTTAGAGTATTACCCGGGGCATTGAAAGGTTAAATGATTTGCCCGTGATCACGCAGCTAGTATGCGTCAGAGGCAATACTTGAAACAAGATATTGCTGATTCTAAGGCTGGCCCTCTGTCACTACATCATGGATCATTGGATGATGGGATAATAGGATTTTAGGGTTTTAGAGTTGAAACAGACTTTAGAGATCAATTCTAGTCCAATTCCTTCATTTTTCAGATGAGGAAACTAAGGAACAACTACATAAAATGACTTGTCTGTGGTTATACAGGTAAAGTATCAGAGCTGAAATTTGATCTCAGATCCTCTGACATCATATTGTCTGTCAACTAGCACCTACTATGTGTCAGGCCCTGTGCCAAGTGCTGGGGATACAAAGAAAGGCAAAAGACAAATCTCTACTCTCAAGGATCTCACAGTCTAAAGGAAGAGAAAACATGCAAACTCTGTACTATACAGGAGTAGTCTCAGGGGGAAGGCACTGAGATTGAGGGCTGGGAAAGGCTTCTTGAAGATAGTGGGTTTTCAGCTGAGATCTGAAGAAAGCCAGGGAAGCCAGGAGGGAGAAAATTCCAGGAATGGGTAAACAGTGGTGAAGACAATCAGTCAGGAGATGCATTGTCTAGTTCGAAGAACAGCGAAGAGGTCAATGTTATTGGATTTTAAGAAGACTGAAAAGGTAGGAAGAAACCAGAGTTATGAAAGGCATTGAAAGCCAAAGAGGATTTTATATATTTGGTCCTGGAGGTAATTCAGTCTTCCTTTTGTCCTTTACACAGTATAACTTTATTCTTTTACTCATTTGATTCCTCTGTTTAAAATCAAGATAGTTTCAGCTTTCTGGGGGAAATTAATTCCCAGAAAAGGTAAATTGGGTCATTAAGAGGAACATCATTTCACAGAATGCTACCTCTTTTAACTTCATTTGCTAAGAAGACTTCAGATTGTCATTTCTTTTCCCCAACATTTCCCCAAATCTGGAACTGAATGGGTGTTTTGTTCTGTTTTGGTTTTTTGTTCCTCCGAAGCCTCTTTATGTTCATTTTTCTCTTTTGTTTTCATTTTGGCTTACCTTTTTTCCCCCTCACAGTTCTACTTCTCTTATGGTCAATTCTAGCCAGTTCTCTCCTAGATAACTTCTCCCTCACTCATTCACCTGCACCGGTGCATTATAAAATATGACCCTAGATAACAACTTATTGGACAGCTAATTGGTACAGTAGACAGAGCACTGGGCTTAGAAAATGGAAGACTCATCTTCAGCTCTTCAAATCTGTCCTCAGACACTTACTGGCTGTGTGACCCTGAATAAGTTACTTACCTTGTCTGCCTCAGTTTCCTTATCTGTAAAATGAACTAGAGAAGGAAATGGCAAACCATTCTAGTATCTTTGCCAAGAAAACATGAAAAAGGAGCCATGAAGAGTTGGATACTCCTGAAATGATACAACAATTGACCTACTAGGACTCTGGTTCTGACAACCTGTTTTCTCATTAAGAGATTTGATGTTAGTAAAAGAGATTTTAATCATATTGTGCCAGTGGCAGAAAAGAGAGGGACAGTCAGTTGCTCCTAGGGGCTAACAGTTTTTATATTAGTTTTATTAAACTTCAGGCAGAGTAGAGCAAAGGATAGTTGAAAGTCAGACAGTGAAACAAACACACACACAAAAAAATCCAGAATGAGCCTGACATTTAAATGTTGGAATGAAAGATTCCCGCGAAGAAAACATACACACTCACACATATGCTTAAATTTTATTTTCTTTCAGGCTTTTGGGGTGCAATTACCACCCTTCCAACCCACTTTGACCACTTGATTCTCTGTCACTCACCAAAATAACTTCTCTGTACTATGAAATAGTTATAATGAATACATCATGAAATCAAACTGAAATGGTATAGACTATGAAGTTGCCATTAGTTGCCAAAAATAGAATGGAGGTGTCTGAGGACATCAATAACATCAACATAGATTTGATATCTCTCTTTAATGATTTTTTAAATTCAGATTGACCGTGGAAATTTATACTATGGGGTGAACTTTGATATTTCAAGCAAAAATTTTCTTGTGAAAAACACAACAATAATTTCATAGGATGGCCAAATTATTATTCTGCAAGAATGACTTCTGATGATGACAGCCATAATGTAACATTGCTATATTACAGTACTAGAAATAGTGCTGTAGAGATCTTACACTCATTCTGTGTCATTATCCCTATGTCACTGCCGTTTATGAATCTGTCTTCGGAGATGGCTACATTTCAGTATGTCTGTTTAATGCTTAGTTTCATCAGCTCTCATATTTCAGAGGACATAAAGCTGAAATAATCATAATAGCTGACATTTACATAGTACTATAAAGTTTGTTAAATGACTTACATATATTTTCTCATTTGAGCCTCACAAGAACCCTCTAAGATAAATATGGGTATTATTCTCAACTAGGTGGTACAACTAGGAAGACAGAATACTGGGCCTGGAGTCAAGAAGACCTAAATTTAAATCTTGCCTCATGCACTTCCTTAACTCAATATCCCTTCAATCAATCAATTATTCAACATTTATTAAGCACCGACTATGTGCCAGGCACTGAGCTAAGTGCTGGGGATACAAAAAGAAGCAGAAGAAGGTCCTTGCCCTCAAGGACTTCACAATATTACCTCCTCTGGAAAATACGAATAGTGTTAGCACCTACCTCGTAGGGTTATTGTGAGGATAAAATGAAATAGCATACAAACCTTAACTTTGCAAACCTTAAAGCACTATGTAAATGCTCATTGTTATATTTATTATTAATCCTCATTTTATAGTTGAGGAAATAAATGATTAGAGACATTAATTGACTGACTGATCTATGATCACACAGCTATTACGTATCAGAGATAGGACTTAACCTTAGATCTTCTTAATTCCAAATCCACAAATCTCGTCACTATGCCCTACTGTCTCTTTAGGGGAGGAGATTTTCGAATTTAGAATTAGAAATTATATAGTTAAAACTTTTCATTTTTCTTATCAAAATTTGGATGACTGAAAAGAAAGGTGAGGGTATTTTCTAGTACTAACATTTGCAGATGTCATGTTGTTTTCATTTTAGATGGCATTTCCCAAAGATGTTGAAGTGACTACTCCACGTTTAAATGCTTTTTAGCAAATACTATAACCTATTATCTATTATTTTAGTATCTACTTATCTGGTTTGCGGAGTTTTTACACATCCCTTGGCTTTCCTCTGTCCCTCTCTTTCTTACTACATTTTGTCTAGTATTTAGCACAGTGCCTGGTACATAGTAAGTACCTAGTAAATGCTTGTTGAGAGAGTGGGTGACTGACCATTTCACCTTTTTAAACACTTCCAGCAGGAACGGAACTAATCTATTTTTCTTTGTATAAGCAGCTCTGGGGGAAAATGATTTAGTAGAGGATGTTAATACTGATGGCTAAAATGAAAACTTTGGATCATCTTCAGATTTCAATTATCCATCTTAACCCTGTTCCCTGTTACTATGAATAATTGAAGGATTAACTGTACATCTAAATTTTATCATTTCTGTTCCAACTAAATAAAATTTCCCATTTCCTCTGGGTATGAATACAATATGAGAAACTAGTGTTCTATATTATCTAAATTGAATGCTCTGACCTGACACAGAAAGGGATAAAGTCATTTTTTTGGAGATATAAGTCATGAGTAACAGTTCATTATCAGAGACTTTTGGTAATCAGGCTTTCTCCTGAAAGTGTATCCATCATCAAAAAGTACATTTATTTCTAGCCCCAATGCTTAGCACCATAAGGATTGAAGGTTCTTGCTTTGATTTTCTTCCCTTTTCCAAAAAGTCAGCAGTCAAGAAGAAAAGCTCATACTATAGATCTAAGTTTAGTTATTTTTGCAGATTTGCCAAAATTGGATGTATTCTTGTCTTTGGGAAGGGTAGAAAAGAAGGAAGCCTATAACAATTATTACAAACCTGATTCCTTTAAGAAATAAAGTAAACATCACTTCTGCCTTGTCCTTTGTCTGCAACATAATTTTATAAAATTCAAGGGAAAAAATAACAAAATCTCATGTCCAGCATTAAAATAAAACCCATACTTTGGGAGCAGACAGCCCGAAATTTATAGTAGCATTTTCATCTCATTTGTATGCTTCGAGATTGACAGCCGTGAAGGATGGCCAATATGCTAGTTCTTGACTTTAATTAAGAAACCTCTTTTTATTAGACTAATTAAGGCTTTCAGTTTCAATATTGTTGTATTGTCTTGATATTCCTAAATTATATAACTACCCTAAACTAACACTGTCGGGGGGAGAAGGGAATTTCATTTAAAACCATGACTTAAAAATGGGTGCTATGTTGGTATTTTCACCTCTTTTATTTTTGAATTAATAGTTCTAGGCACAGTGTGCCTGCTAATGGATGGTTTGAGCTGCAAATGAAATAAATTTTTTCTGTGCCATCTAGTAAACCGCCAAGAAGTTTGTGGGCATTCAATACTTGTTCATTTAAGTTAATGATTATGATGTCTAAAAAAAATAGGTAACTAGATGTGTAGTTAAGGAACTTGGTGTGGTAAAAATGTGTGTGAAAAGTTGTTACAAAATGAATGAACTTTAATATCCCAAATGCCTTTGCAGACTTAATAAAAATACTATAGCTTATTAGGGAATAGCAACCATAAGTGAATTTTGGTTAATGGATTTCTTATTTATACAAACTTCCAAAGTGCAAGGATTTGCTAGTTTAGATGTATCTGAGGGTTGGAGAAGCCTCCTTCTTTTGGACCTATGATTTCATCCTGTTGTGGATATTCACTTCCTTAATGCATAGAACTTAATGCAGATCTACATCGTCTATAACTTAGAGAGTTGCCTAGGACAAAGAAAACTTTTGTGGCTTGTCCATGGTCACCCAGCTCATATATGGCTGGGGTAGGACTTAAAACTGGGTCTTCCTGAATGCAAGGCTGGCTCACTTCCCAGCATGCAATACTGTCTTTTCAAAAAAACGTTTTAGGGAAATATATTTCATCTAGAAATTTCTAGATGGCAGATCTATTTTAGTGACTTGGTTGTGCAAAGGATTTTCCTCCCTCTATCAACAAATTTTTTATGAAGTACCTACTATGTGCCAGGCACTAAGCTAGGTTCTGGGGACACAAAAATGAAATCTAAACAGGCCCTGACCTCAAGGAGTTACAGTCTATCAGATTCCCCATTTCTGAATTTATTTATGTAAATTGGACAAAGGTATAAAAATTTAAACAAATATGCCTTTAATGGCTTGTTTTATTTAAAAATAATAAAACTGTGTGAAAATAATATAATAATATTATATAATAATAATATTCATCATGTGGGCACCCAGCAGTCCCAGACTTCGTCTTAAATCTTACCTCTTGTACATCTCTGTGACTCGCACAATTTAGGTTAGTAAACGCTTCGGTTAGTTTTCCTTTGTTTGTATTTCTATCTCTCAAATCTAACAAAGTTTCAGTCATGTAGCAGGAACTTTATAAAAGTTTTTCAGTTGAATGATTATTAATTAGTGTTTTCAGTCTAGGAAAGACATTCTATGTTTCATGACTTTTTAAAAAGTAGTTGATATTTTTTCACAATGCTTACTAACAATTCATTCCATTACTATTTACCAAAATAATTGTAAAATCCAGAATATTTCAGTGGTTCACAGGAACAACAGGACTGAGTATTTCAAATTTGGATAGTCCTGGAAAATCTATGATGTATGTTTACTGTTGTTAGGTACACATTTTATTTTGAGTCTATCCTTATCGCCGATGAAACGATCACTTTGTACCCCACCCTCTATGATTTAGAGATTACACCTTTGTAGAATTTTATGGGGGAAAGGTATTATTTAGATCTGGTGTGAAAATATGACAATGAAGACACACGACAATCAATGAATGGCTTAAATGGACCTCGTCCAGATCTAACTAGTTCATGTTAGAATCAGCATAACAACTTAAGCCATTGGAAAGTATTTGTAAAACTTGATGTTTTGAAATCTTTGCTGAGATGAATTTGAAACAGAAAGGGGCAAGATAACTATTCCTTACTTGGGTTGTAGCCAGACTTAGCTGATTCTGCTTTGCTTAACTCAGAAATTTGAAAGACAATAGAAATATGTCAAAGTGTTTACATAAATGACAACTGCAATTAAATGCCTAAGACAGTTGCAGCTAACATTTGAGCCAGAGACATCTAGCCTTCATATAGAAGTCATAGATCTTAGATTTAGAGCTGGAAGAGATCCTAGAGGGCATTTAATCAAATTCTCTCCTTTTGCAGATGAGGAAACTGAGGCCCAGAGAGATTGCCATCCTTATGGGTTCTCTACAAATAAGTTTTGTCTTTGTTGTTGTTCAGTCATTTCAGTTGTGTCTGACTCTTTGTGACTCCATTTGGGGTTTTCTTGGCAGAGATACTGGAGTGGTTTGCCATTTCCTTCTCCAGTTCATTTTACAGAAGAAAAACTGAGGTAAACAAGATTGACTTGCCCAGGGTCACATGGCTGGTAAGTGTCTGAGGCTGGATTTGAACTCAGAAAGATGTATCTTCATGACTCCAGGCTCAGTGTTTTATCTACCACACCACCTAGTTGCCCACAAAAAACGAATTGATAACCCACAAAACCTTTTTGACCTGTTTTATTTTGTTTTGTTTGGGGCAGAACTAATGTGAAGCCAATAATAACTCAAAAGCACAGTGATATCTAAGAATACCAGCACTCCTGATGCTTACTCTTCCAGTAGCTCACAATGCTATTCTTGCTGGTACAGCATTTCAGTGTCTCATGAACCTGATTTGAAATTCTAACTTGTGTCTAAGAAATTCCTCATTTTTAGTCTCTTTTTTTTTCCCAGCCTCAGTGGAGATCAAGGATATGGAATCTGTCAGGGAGTATCCCTCAATAAGTTGTTATCAGATATTATCTGTATTAAATGAAATATACTACCTGAGCAGATTGAAAATTACCCCCTTTCAATGCATCCCCCAAAGCTAGTTATCACATAATTCAAAGAAAATTGAAATAGTGTCAGCTGTGATCTGCCTATAATTATATTTCCTAAATCCATCTTTAGTCTGGTGTGTTCTGTTGGCTAGATGAGATAAAATAAAACTGAGATTGTGTGAAGCCTAGTAAATATGCTATGTTAACAACCCCTCTTAAGCCTGACCTTTTAAAAATAGTGGCTACAAATGCTTTTATCTATGCATCTTGACACTTTGATGGATATATGCAGAATTTATCAACCTGTCAGGTGTAAACAATTTTCCTCCTGAATTGATTCCATTTAATTTTTTTCCAAAAAGACAGTTTGCAAAATATTGCATATGTAGGAACAAATAGCAAAGTCTTCACTAACAGATGGCACATTGAAGTTATCTCTGTACTCTTGGTGTTACTAGGTGGGAGAGAAGATGGTTGTACTCACTTCTCATCCATGACTTTATAATTACTTGCATAAAATTTGATTTGGGGTACAGCCCAGAGCTAGGGAGAATAACTCTTTCTATATAATCTGTTAAAATCATAGGAGATTGGGTCCTAACAAGACTGAGATGTAGGAATATTTCTCTTTCCTTTGAGTAACACCTCTTATTTTATTCATTTGAAGGGAATTGGTGAGGACAAAAGCAGTATGCAATTCAACAACCCAAAATCAGGTTAGCAATGTAAAAAAATATAGGAGAGTGACTGAAATGAGTAGGCTAGATCACCTTTGGGAAAGAGAATAGTGCATTTAATGATTCCAAGCTTTTCCCTAAAATAAAGCCCCTTCATCTTACATGTTATTCTTCCAGAGATTTTTCTCTGGCTAAAGTTGCAGATCACCTCACTAAAGTTGGTAAAAGAACTAAAGTTGTGGGTCACCCAAAGAATAGTAGGTAAGTAAATGGTAGGCAGGAGTAGACTATAACTCTGTAACACATGACCAACACAGAATAGAATTGGATAAGTGGCATAAAGGATGTCTTAGAGAGTTATGTGATTGGAAAAAAGGACTAGTCAGGTATTGGAAGAAAACTATGTTCTACTGGCTATACAATAATATCAGGGGATCCAGAAAATGGGCCCAACATGTTGGGAAGGCCCTTTTGGGAGGATTTCTTTAGGAGAGCATGGACTTGAATTCCATAGGATAGGTGAACATGGACTGGTTATGTTCTTGACTATTAAGAGCAATAAACTCTTTCCAAAGCTTCACTTCTCCCAAAGAGATCTTGGAATTTTCCAGCTAGCTTCATTTCCCATTAGCTGTTTGGTTTTGACTCCATGAAAGTCATGTTCCCATCCCAGATACCCTAGATTGTAAACTGCTGAAGGAAGGGACTGTCTTTCTTTTTCTTATTTGTATCCTCAGCTCTTAGCACAGTACCTGGCACATGGTAGGTGCTTAATAAATGTTTATTGACTATAAGGAATATCCATTTCAGGGGGATCAAAGATCCATTGAAATATGAATATTATGGCTTCTGGTGTTGTTTGATTCATTCATATGGGGAATATTTTACTCCCCAAAAGTAGTTTATACTGATTCTAAGTGTAATCACACTGGTAACTTCACTATATCCTGATATACCCTTGAGCCAAAGGGTCAGAAAAACTCAAGGGTCATTAATAAAGATGGTCTCAATTATTAGTAACTTCCTGTTTTTCCAAACCACAGGCCAATTTTTGCATATTTAGTATGGAAAAGCTTGATGATCATGGACAGTTCTACATGATAATGTATTGTAATTATTGTCAGTGTCCCATTGCTAGTAGTGTGAGGGTATCCCAATGATCATTCTCAAATATGGATGACTAGACTATATAAAAAGTTATTCATTATCACATACAGTCAATTGTAAGGACCTACATACAGTTCATTGTAAGTCCCCAGGTCCTGTCTTCTCCTCTACCTAGAAAGCAAATTAAACATCTCAAGTTTTCCATCCTAATGTGTACCATTCACTTTTGCTAAGAAACCTGGTCATCAGGCCCTGCACACATCCTCTTTAGCTTCAGAAGCTATTTATTTTCTAACTTTCCCATCTGGGATATTCTCCCATTTTTCTCTCTTCAAACTCACTTTATTCCTTCAAAGGACTGCTCAAGACTCCTTTTTTCCGTTAGGAAGTTTTCTCATACCAGCTCCCTAGACACTTGGCACTCCAATCGTTTCAGAGTTACCCAGCACTGGTACATGGACTTTATTAATTGTATGTTTTGCTGAATGAATTTTTATATACCTTTGTCTATAACTCATAATTTCACCCTTCACCATAGCTTCCTTAAGTAAAGGTACTATGCTTTCTACTTTGTATAAACTCTCAAAGCTCTCAATACTTCTCTGTTTACGAATTGAAAAATGATAATATTTGGACACTTATTATGCATTGTAAATATGGAAGATCCACAGAGGTTTCAATGATTTAAATGTCTTACTGGCATTTTTTCAGGGCTATTTTAACTCTCGTACTTGTTAAAGCTGGGAGAGCATTGGGACTTAATTTATAACTGTCCTAGGGAAAAGAGAATGGCTCTGGGAGGTAAATGAATAAAGACATCATCCAAATATTTATTATTATTAAGAATAACCATAATAACAGGAATAATAGCTGACATTTATATAATGCCTTAGGGTTTATGAAGCAATTCACGTACATCATCTCCTTGATTCTTACAACAACCCTGGGAAGTACTAAAGGTGATAATCTTGATTTTATAGATGAGGAAACCAAGTCTCAAGGAGATTAAATGACTTGTCTATGGTCACAGAGCTACTAAGTTTTAAGTGTGAGATTTGAACTCAGGTTATCTAGTCTGAAAGTAACCTTCTGGCCACTATACCACATTGTCTCTTAAGAAACTCTACTGAGTCTTATAATTTTTGCTAGTAGGAATAAGGAACTATTAACTTGATAAAATAACAGCTAAACTTTATTTCAAATTCTTTTTAATACTCCCCTGTGTATTTTACTACATTGCTATTGTGAAAAATCTCTTAGCATGTATTCAACATTTTAGATAGTGATTTAATTAACTTTAACTTTTGGTCACAAATAACCAAAGAGAATGTAACAAAGCTTAAAACCCAAGGGTTTTAAGACATAAGGAAAGGACTTAAGAAGAGAGCATTGAGAAATGTATTTAAAATTTCAGGTAATATCATTAATTTTATCAATAAAGTCTCTAAAACTGAGTCACAAATTACTACTAAAATGACTTTGTAACAACAGAAAGGAATCTAAGTATGGATTATTATTTTATTAGATAAACATTAAGAAGTCCTCTATTTTTTGATCTCTTATTTATTAAAGTAGGTAAGGGTTTGAAAGTGAAGAAATACTTAATTGCTCTTTTTTTAAATGCTTCTTCAGATCAATAAGGGGGCTGCAGCTCTCTTTTTAAAAATTAAATTCAATTTTTTTTAATTAACAAAAATCTATGCAGCAGCTCTCTCCTGTCAACTAGATATGCTACCCTGTGGGCTGTGTCACTACTCTGACCCTGTTGTAGGATGAACACCCAGGCAAATAATGTACTGTTGGCATTTTCTCTGTTCATTTTACCCTCGGAATTGAATCATCGGACCTTGACCTCTTCTACTTTAGATAGAAATCTTGTGGGGGTATGGAAGAATAGCTTCCTCCAGAGCAGATGGTCCTTGAGGTTTATATATTAAAAAACAAACCCAAACCATTACCAGATGCCACAGAGGGTGGTACTGATGGATGGAGAGAAAGATGATGCTTGGTTCCGAATGCTAGCCACCCTCTACTGTTCTGGAAATGGCAAATTTGTAAACTTTTTTCACCTTTTAAAGCTCATCAAATTTGAGTCTTCAATTTTAATTAATCAAATTCAATGAAATTTCAATTGAAATTAATTTCAATTAAAGTTCGTCAAATTTGAGCCTCAGGTTGAGATATCGCAATAATATATTGAGATTGGAGAGGAATTGTAAATGTTACTATTTTTTAAAGCAATGTTAGCACCTGCACTCAATCTTCTCTCATTGATCTAGCCAAAAAAAAATCATATCACTGAACTTGGGAGACGTGCGAAAGCTGGAAGAAAGCTGAACTTGGAATCACAGGACCTCAGTGCTCATCCTAAATTAGCAGCCACTACCTGTGTGATCTTGAGCAAATGACTTGATTTTCCTGGGTCCCAGTTTCCTCATTTGCAAAGCAAGATTATCTTTAAGGACTCTTCCATCTTTATGTTTATGATCCTAAGATCTTTTTGTGGTTTTAACCATAGCAACTCTTCTTTCTCAGCTTTCTGGTGACATCTTGGTGAATTGTAGCTGAGAAGCATCCATGTTCTTGAAAATTTTAATCTGCGTTTGTGGTTCTTAATGATGACTGAAATACAAATAGACCTTGATTCTGCTTTTAGATAACATGAAAATTTCCTTTTGGTAGCTCTATGGATAGCTAATTCAGAATTATAGTATTTAGGGATGCCAGCTTCCTGAATAACTCATATTTCTCCTTGCATTTTTGTTTCTAAGACTGAAGATAACATTAGTCAGAATATTTACAAGATAATAAATTGTTACTTGAAAGTATCTCAAGGGCAGAGTTTGATTTAAGATTCCTCCTGCATGTTTTTGTTTTTCAAGAACAAGGAAGCTGTTTGGTGACTGCCCCTAAGCTTACATCTAAACTACTGATATGTTTCCTTTAGCGATTCTAATCAGAATTTTAAGCATTCTTGATATTTCTTTCATTTATTCAGTAATATAATGAACATTTATTAACACCTACTACATGTAGAGTGCTGAGGCTATGGGTTGGGAGAGAGAAAAGGTTTAGATATGGTATAGTTGATATATTCCATAAAAATGGTGCTTTATCTGAGGAAGTCAGTACTTTTTTATTGTGTATGACTACAAAGAGGAGCAGCCTCTAACATTTATTCAGTGCTTCCTATGGACCAGGCACTGTGCTAATTGCTGAGTATACAAATGCAAGCAAAAAGAAAGATAGCTCCTGCCCTCGTGAAGCTTGTGTTATAGTGTAGGAACACATTACATAAAATGGGAGCTGAAAATGGGGAGGGAGGTATACCTGTATAGGAGCATGGTAGTGGGCATCGCTGAGGCAGAGGGTAAAGGCAGCTGAGTCATTAGGGTGAAGTCCAAAATGTGAAGAGAGATGGCTGGTCTGAGACATTCCTCAAAATGGAGCTTCTGGAAGGAATTAATCAATTGGAATTGATACGGGCCAAGTTGTGACTTGAAGTATATTTTGGATAACTGAAGATATGAATTATCTTCTGCTATTCCATTCAATTTCTTGAGATCTCATTTGGGTGGTTTGGGTGGTAACCTCCTAGATATTGATATATTTTGTTCATTAAAATTGAGTCTAGTAACTTAGCAAGTATGTGTGTGAAATAAGGTGTACTTGGCTTTTTCAACCCATTTCATTGTAATTTTTATATAAAATAAAGCCATTCATTGACCAAAAAAAAATGTAGTCAATAAAATAGCTATCTCCGGATTTCTTCTTCTCTCTCCTCCAAATATTCTTTGATTTAAAGTTGTTAGGTATCAATAACTGCAGTCCAAATTATAAAGCTAATACGAAGAAAAAATGACTGTCACTGTTATGCAAAGGTGTTGGGTCTTTTTTTGCCTATCTGTGATCAGACAATCAGTCAGGTTAAGAGCACAGTTTAGTAATAAGAAAAAAATGAATGCATTCATATTTCTATACTGAATTATAGAAGCTTCCTCTCATTGGTGGGGACATAATGTTAACATGAGATTGGCTGGCCTAGTTTTCCTCTGAATTTTATGTTATCAGGTAGTTCATTATTCCTAGAAAGTTACTGCATTCATGGGCTTCTAATATGGAATCTTTGGCCAAGATAAATGAGCACTATATTGTAAATTAGCTTAAGAATTAGACAGCAATACTTTCCTGAAGCTATTAATCATGTTAGATTATCACTGATTAAAAATACTCTCTATTGAATAAATGACCCAAATCTTGGTTTCCTTTAATTCTCCTGAGCCTGGTTAGTATGAATTGATCATGTCTGAAATTTTATCACAGTGTTAGAATTAGGAGACGGAAAATGCCTCTGTGGTGTTTAATAATGGCCCTGTGGCTTTGGGGAAAGATTTTGTAATATTATAACTATAGTTGAAATACCACCTGACATTCTTATTAACCTGTTAGCTATCTCATTTCTCACTAGTATCTGGAATTTAACAACATGCCTCTGAAGACCTGGATTCTTTTCCCTTTCTTTGATCCATTTTGATTTTTTTTCCTCGAGATATTTGAATTTCTGTAACTACCTATGTTCCAACTCCATGTGTTTGTTAACTGACAATGGGACAAAACTACTGGTCCCCAGAGGTCATTCATGTAGTTTCATACAAAATCACTTGATCGGAAAGTCAAAGAAATAGAGAAGGCACTGCAAGGTAGTTTGCATGAAAAAGATCTGGAGGTCTGAATGGACTTAAAGCACAAAATGTGTCCAAAGTGTAATACAGCTGTCATAAATGCTAATGTGATTTTTAGATGACATTAATAGGACACAGTATCTAGAAATCAAGAGTTAATACCCTTTAGTCAGATCACATTTTGACTATTGTCTTCAGTTTAAATACCACATATTGGGAAGGAGGACAGACAAGTTGAACTGCATTCAGTGGAAGATGACCAGGATGATTTGAGGTCTGGATTCCACACAATCAAAGAATCCTTTGAGGGCATTGGCCAAGAGTTGAATAAAAGAAGACTTGGTGTTTGTAGTTGTTAAGGTGTTGGCTACATAATAAACTTCAAATATTTGAAAGTTTGTTTTGAAGAAGGGCATTAGACATGTTTCACTTGGCAGCAGAGGGCAGAACTAGAAGCCAAAATTTCAGAAGCCAACTTCTGATCAATATAATAGTAAGGGGGTGGGGGTTCACCCTCACCACAAATTAATCACAGAAGGCCCAGACAGCTTTATTGAATTGATCAATCAAAAGTGTAAATTAGGTGTGAACAAGTCTTTGATAATGCTTTTCATGTGAAAGGAATGAAATGCTTTGATCACTGGATAATGTCAGATTATTCCAGATATTGTGTGTTTGGCTGAATGAATCAGACATACCATTGGGCAAGCCAATCTAGAATCATGGATTCCAGTAACAGGCCAGTCAAGTGGTCATCAAATCCAGTGTTAAAGGACTTAGGAAAGGGAATTCAGTTAGATATCTCCTGTATGAGGTCATCTTCTGTCCTTCTCCAATGATCAAAGCACTTTATTCCTTTCAGATTGATTAAGGATTCTTTCATACCTAGTTTACAGATTTAGTCCAGGTGTCTACAGCTTCTGTAATTACTTGGGGTGGATTTCCCCACCATTTTATATATGTATACACATCACATATATGAATGTGAATATATATATATATATATATATATACACACACATGTGTATATATATGTGTGTGCGTGTGTGTGTGTGCAGGTATATATATATACACACGTGTGTGTGTGTGTCTTTATCTCTATCTGTTAAAGTAGAATAGACTGTCTTCAAATAGAGACTTTGTTAGTGATATCGTAGAGATGGTCAATACCTCAGAGACTATCTAGTACAATCCACAATTCCTTCTCCAATACACTGGAGAAGTAATCATCCCAAACAGGAACCTGATAAATTTCCTAAGGCAACTCATTCCATTTTGAGGTAGCCCTGATTGTTGGGAAGTTTTTCCTTATATTAGAGATATATTTGTTGATTTCCAACTACCATTCATTGTTTAATATGCTCTCTAGGGCCAAACAAATCAAGTCAAATTCCTTTTCCATGAAACATTCCTTGAGAAACGTGTGACTTGGTTTCCCCATCTGTAAAATGAAGAGAATAATACCTACACTGCTTCCCTCACAGAACTAAGAAGATTAAATGAAGTAATGCTTGTGAAAGTGTTTTATAGACTGTAAAGAAGTATATGAATAGTACGTGTTCTCATCTTACAAAGCTTGATGAAATCAACAGCACTTAATTAGGTAAGAAATAATTCTATATCCTGAAAAGAAAGCTGTGGCACTCAAAGTGGTTTATAGGCCTAACAAAGTATTATATAAGCCAAATACTTCTGGTGGATAACTTAATTCAATAAACTACAATCCATTCTAGGTGATGGGAGCTATTTAATAGTGCATTAACATTGCTACATTACAGGAAATAAAGGAGGAGGAAGAAAACTGCCCACATAAATCTGCCAAGGAAGGGAACATGTGCAGTAGTAGGTACAACTTAGAAATAAGAAATCACTACCAGTAATTCCTAAGAGCCAATGTGTAAGAACACAGTAACAAAGAACACAGCAACAGTAACAAAACTCATAGCCACATGCATCTGTGTATAAATGTATCAAGTATGAGTAAAAAAGAAGGCAAACAAGAGATTCTAATGCAAGAAGGAAAATTCAATCTCATAGCTACTAATGAGACAATGAGATAGCACTCACTACTGGAGTACGGCTATGGAAATTTACATCATTCAAAAGAAGAGGTCAGTGGAATTGTGAAGTAGCAGAGTTTTATTTAAAAAGATACAGTGGATGTAAGGAAGTCTGGGAAATGGAGAAGGAAAGATGGTGGAGAGCTTTTGATAAGGATCAATGGAAATGGTAAAAGAAGTGATATTTTCATTGGAATTTATTACAATTAGCTGGACAGGAGAGATAAATAGATGGGGAATTCAGAAAACAAATCATAAGCTGGCCAGATGGTTAATATAATATCGATGGAGGACTTTAACAATCTGAATATCTGCTGTAGCACTTATTATCAAAAGTAAAACAACTCATAACTTTACTTTTCTTGGTGAAAATTTAATTCTTGAAAAATTTTTTGATGAAGCAACCAGAGGAAGTGCTATTCTGGACCTGATATACTGGTCAACAAGGAGTTAATGGATACTCAAATAGAAAAGATAATAACCTTTGGGGAAGTGACAACTCCATCTAAAAGTCTATGACAGAAAAAGGAAAAGCTGGGCATAGCCTAACACAAATTCTAGATTTGGGGAAAACTCATTTTAAAGAATTCAGTGAAAGAAGTAGGATTCCCATGGCATAAGTCCCTTCAGGAGAAGTTGGTCTAAGAGGAAAGAAAAGCTTTCTAGAGTGAAAGGTGAATGATATAAATACAAATGATTCTGATAAGGAAGAAAAGAAAGATATGTCTGAAGAAGCTGATATGGATGCATAAGCAACTCACTGACCAAGTTAGATTTTTAAAAGGCATAAATGCTGGATGGAAGCAAGAGAGAAAAGGTACAAAAGGGTGGTATGGTCTGATAAAAATAATGTCAGGATAATTGCACATGTATAACCTATATCTCATTGCTTACCATCTGGGGGCAGGAAGGGAGGGGAAGGAATAAAATTTGAAACTCAAAACTTTAAATAAAAATGTAAAAAAAATTTAAAGTAAAAAAATAATGTCAAGAGTGAAAGAGGTGTTAAAACAGAGGAAGGCAGATGTTCTAATCTTGGGGAGAAATAGAAAAGTATTTACTCAATAGGCTAGAGAGCTTGACTTCAACTCCTGGAAAAATTGTAGAATGTATTATTAAAAAGGAATGGGAGAAATGCCATTGTACTGTACACATAGAAGGTACTTGAATAAATACTTGTTAATTTGATTTGTTGACAAAAAAAGCTTACACTAAGATATGGCAATTCTCTTTCCATTCCTTTGTTTCCAAATGTAATCACACATAAGCTAGTATTATAGCCAGGGATGCAAGAATTGGGCTCCAGGATAGCAGAAACATTTCTGATTTGTACGTAGTTCACAAATGTGAGCCAGTATTATTTGAAATGTTATTTATATGTGGTATTTAGAGTTCATTGCTTAGGAAAGAAGCATGCTATGTGGAAGAGGGGTGGTTTTACTTGGCCCCTGAAGACGGATCTAGGAGCATGGGTAAAAGTTGCTTTTAGGGAGATGTATTTGAAAAAAACCACCACAACAACTTCTAATTAAAATTGTCCTCAAGTTGTATGGGCTTCCTTGAGAGGTAGTGAGTTCCCCATAACTGGAACCCTTTCGGTAGAAACTAGAGAACCACACATCAGAGAGGTTGTAGAAGGGGTTCCAGTCTGGGCATAGTACTTGGCCACAGTGATATCAGAGGTCCCTTCTAACTCTAATATAAAGCAGTCTTATAGCTCCTCCAGATTTGTAGCACTATGCAAGTGAACCCTAGGATAAATATTTTAAATATAAATATTCAAACCCCAAACAAAAAGATCACCAGATGCATTATATAATCCCAAGGAAAACTGAAAAAGAAAGCACTGAGGAACTTAAATTTTCCATTCACCTTGGAAGGCATGCTGCATTTCAATTTATCTTAAAAACTGAGACAGACAGAGAAAATGGCACCTTATCAATAAGCTTGGCACCTTCAGAAGTAAAAGTCGCTCTTCAAGGCTCTGTCTATGATTCACAAATGAGCATTCTGACTTTTTGTTTCTACTATGTGTAATCATTAAAGTAGTTTTCTAGTCAGGAAACAGCTTTGTAACCAAACTAAAGGAAGACAAATGAAACCCAAGCCCAACAATCAGATGAAATTAGCAGTCAGATTTTTCCAATTTGCACTAATTGCCCTTTGTAAATTGGAGCTTTTTTCCCCTTTCCTTTTCTTTCTTTTTTTTGTCTCCTCCCTCCACCCCAACCCTTAAACACACCCCTTGCAAAATTGGTATTGAAAGTACTGAGTGAAAAAAATATCAAGGCTTCCTCTGAACCAAATGCAGTTATTACTTGAATCTAGGGAGTTTAGATAGCATCATTCTTATTATTTTTGATTACTGATTCCATGACTTAACAAAAACACTTTAGATGAATGCTTATTTTTCCCCCAGTTAAAGCCTTAACTAATCTGAGGAACTACTGTGGCCACCTGGGGGCAAGGTTGGCGTCAAGTGAAAGGTATCTAATTCCTAGTTTATCATTAGACACCATTTGTCATCTGGGTTGCTTCCTATTTTTATTACCAAGTAGATTTCATTTCCTTGGGAATCATCTGAGGGTCCTTTCAGATGAGGGGCTTCCCGACTTCTCCTTACCTTAATCTTTTTCTGGTGGTAGAAGCACCCTAAATCCTTGGCAAAGAAGCACATTTTAATATTTTCTTATCCCCCAGCCCAAGAATGTAAAACCTCTGTGCACCACCAAGTAGATGAGTCTCACACAGTGAGGAGTAAGCTATGTCTCCTCTTCACTCCAAGAGAGGCTGATTGCCTAGACATCCTTGTAGCAAAACTGTTTTGCTCCTATTCACTAGTGGTCTATGTATTTCCTTTCTTAAGAAACTCCCAGATCACTGACGTCCATGCAGCTATTCTGAGGGATAAGAAAGTCTCTTAGAGTACACAGCCAATTTAACTTTTCGTAGAAATAAAACGAGCTGTTTGGCTTGTGTAAAAAGGATGTCTAAGATTCTGAAAGAGAGTTTGTTTAGTGGAAAAGAATGAGATTCTTCTACCTGTAAGAATGTTTCATAATATGTGGTATGGTATAGAGAAAAGAAGGAATCAATATCAGAAGGCCTCTGTTCTAAGGCTCTCTCAACTTTGCCACATATTAGCCTTCATCTTATTTCCTTTTCTGTAAAAAATGCCAATTTGATAGGTATCTATTATAGATAAGACATTGTACTATAGTCATTAAAAACCAGAAATAGCCCAAATTCTGCTTTCAAGGGGCTTATACTCTAAAGGGGATAAGGAAATAACTGTTGTAAGGGATGGCTGGAGGAGTACAGAGGAAAGATCAAGGCGAAGTGTGATGAGAAAATTGAGGAAGGAAAAGATCATTTTTCACCTGGAAGGATCGAGAAACATTTCTTAGATGAAATGAGGAGTTGTACTCTGAAGAGAGTGGAAGGACTCCAATAGATGGAAATTGGTAAGGCTCAGGGCATGGCTTCTGCAGAGGCATGGAGGAATGAGGTGGCAGGATAAGAATGGGGTTGTAGTGGATATTTGTCTGGTTTGAGTGTAACATGAAGTACCTAGAGAGGCATATCATGAAATAAAGCTGAAAAGGTAGATTAGAGCCCGGTGTGAGGGTCCTTGAATGGCAGGCTCAGAAGTCTATTCTTTACTTAGTAAGGCAATGGAAAGATGAATCAGGCAGTTGTGTGAAGGCAGCACTGTAGGGAGAACTACTGGCATAGGCAGACTTGCACTATCTTTTTCATAAGGTTGTTGTGACCTAGAACTTTATTATCCAGTACTAAGCTTCAGGTGATAACCCTCTTCACACTTACCTGATTGGTCTTTCCATCAAATATAGCCTCTGGGTGGACCTCTCCTCAAATTCTTTCTAGTTTGTTAGGACTTGCCAGAGGGTTTTGTGTTCTTATTGGCATGGTTTCCAAGAACCCAGCATCATCTCCATGACACAAAGAGGCATTAAAGTGGGATCTTAATGGAGGATTTTGCACTCACATAACCATTAAACCTGCTAAATTTTTTGGATGTATTTGGATAAACGATGTTACAGAAGTATCAAGGAATACTTTAAAGAACTAATCCCCAAAGCATACTTCTCAAGATCAGTGTTATGGTTCCCTTTTTAACAAATAGGGGATTTAAAACATGAGGTAGTTTAGTTAAACTTTAAAAACACACACCCAATCAGTCAGTGCATTTGGGATTACAGCTACATTGAAGATGGAGCTAGAAAGGTGGTGATAGAGGGGTAGTTTCTTTGTAATGTCTCTCCCTCCTCTTCCCTGCCATAGCAACCGCCAAACAAGTCATTCACTAGATTAATAAGGGTTTAGTACGGATGGAGCATGTGAAGCCACGGGGGAGAGCCTAACCTGAGGAGAGAGCAATGGTTTATTAACATCAAACATATTCCTTCTCCCTATTATTATACTTCCCTCTTGTTACATCTTCATTATAAAACTATAGAGAATGATCAATAAGTATATACAGATAGGACCTGTGATTCCACTGATATATGGAACTCTCATAGACATAGACATAAACATCTCATGTACAGAAATTTCTTCTACCAATGTATGTTGGTACCATCTTTACAACTTAGAGTCTTAGAGCAGCATCTAGAATAGTGATGGTGAAGTGGCTTGCTCAGGGTCAAACAGCCAGAATGTTTCAGAGGCGAGATAATTTGAAGCCTGGTTTTCTTGGCTGAAAAACCATCTCTCTATCCACTGTCATCTCAACAAATATCTTCACAAGTTACCATAGCCAAAAAAGTTGGTCACTTGGTGGCCAGCCTTTTAGTTAAGAGCTTTTCTGCCCTTAGCTTGGTTGGTCCTTGGCCAATAGATGCATAATCTATCACTGCAAATGTACTCAAAGCCTTTTCGTCTTGATATAGGACCTACCAGAACTTACACTCTTTTGGCAGAATCTTGGAGAAGCCAAGGTCACCTTGACACTATGATGGGCATCAGAATAGGTCTTTAGTGGAAGAATATATGCTAGTTACACTTTTGACATTTAAAATGACATTTTTAAGTTAATGTGAACAAATTTCTTTATAACAAGTAAAGATGAACACAAATAAAGCTTCTGAGTCTCAGTATCTTGTATTAAAACTTGGGCAACAAATCTCAAACACCCAAGCTTTTTAGCTTTCCATGGTGTCATATAAGATTTTCTTGCTACTTTTAGTATCTTGGTACTCCAATTAAAATGAACACCTCACCACTATGATCCAGGCTGGTGATGGTGTTATGTTTAATTTTTTGTAGCTCCCTTTCCATATCCATGGCCTTTATTCCCGCTTAGAAGAAAGACGGCTATGGAGGTCTACCTGACGTTGGAATAGCGACTTCACATGAATTGACTTGTCATTGAATTTGTGGTGGTATAAAGTTGCTCTCCACAGCCTATATGAGAGAGGTCTCAGAGATTTCCTCACTGAAGGAAGCCCAAGTTTGCTCATCTCTGTCAAAGCATACTGACACATTGAACCATACTCCTGTTTCTAAGTCAGTTCTTCTTTTGGTGTGAGTTATGGTCAGCAGGTGGTAGATATTGGGATAGTGTTCCTTAGGTCATGTACTATGAGAAGGATGTTGGTGGCCTGGGGTTTCTGCATAACAAAAAAGAAACCAGGGGGTAAGCACTGATTTTTATATGCAAGAATCTAGCGGAATTTAGACATGTGGGAGCATTGAAATGCAGTTACACCTCCCTAGGCATCCTCTAAGAAAACCCAGTGCAGGGAGTACTGGTTTATGAATGCTAACTAAAGAGTCATACATAGAAATGACTGCTCTTGGAGCTGGAGCATCTGTCCAACCACCAACCCCCTCTTCACAGTTCATACAAGATCCCCCCTCTGTTTCCATGTCCTCACATCATCCCTATCTGAGCCCAACATCAGTGTTTCCTCGTTGTTTACGGAGCCTCCTGGAAAACCTATTCTCACTGCTCCCTTTCAGGTGACTTGGGTTTGGAACTCCAAGGGGCTCAAAGCACAGAGAGTCTTAGGGACTTCAGGATGAATGCAGCTCTGCCATTTAGCTATTATTTGCATTAGAAGATTTTTTTTAACAGACTAGCCAGATAATATAATTATCATATTTTACCTTTGTTTTTCTTTTGCTAAATGTGTTCCAAGTTCTAAACAACCAATTTAATTAACTTTTGCAAAACAGCCCATTTATAAGTTGGAACCTATCTAGATATAAATATTTGAACTTAGAAAACTAAACTGAAAAACAAGAGGATAATTGGTCATATTGAAAAGAATTTGCTAAAAAGTTCCAATAAATTTAAATGAGATGTAATGTACTATATGTATGTTTATTTTTTCATGCAGCTTTTCAGAAACACATCTATTGCATAACATGAGATACACATGACTTTGTCTTTTCATTCTTAACCTATGTTAGAAGATTGTTGTTTATACGAGTACCTTAATGTATTCCTCCTCTCCCCTTCCCTCCCTTCCCCTCCCCTCTCTTCCTCCTTTCCCCTCCCCTCCCATCCCCTCCCATCTCCTTTCCTCTCCTCTCCTCTTCTCTTCTCTTCCTTTTTCTCTTTCCATATATGTATATATGTATGCGTGTATAGATATTATATATATATGTACTCATATATATTTCTATATCATTGTGAATTCATGTTAACTTTTCCAATGATTGTCAATATGGAAATAATTTTGTACTGAGATAGGTAATATGGAAAGAAAAGATTAGTCTAAGTGATACATTCCAGTCATTGTATGGGACACACACGTGCATGCATACATTCATACACATAGACACACTCACATGCACAAGGTGTAGATGGATTGGGGTCTGTACCATTGGAAGGAGTACCCATAGAGCCATCCAAGTACCAAAGTGTCCATATGACTTTATTCTTTGATTTATTCCCGGATGTGACAGATTTCTTTTATCTCCACACCTAGAGTCACCCCCATTGCCACTGAGTGATTATTGCTTGTCTGTGATCCTCTGCAGATTCTGTCCTCACCTTTCAGAGGACTGAGTCATCCACTCTCAGAAATACTGAGTTAGAGGGAAACAGCATTTACAAATTGGGAGGATTACTTACTTCAGAGCTAGTTTTCTTTCCACTACATCTTCTCATCTAAGGTATATAGGGTTATGTTTAGTTCTCAGATTTTTCTAGCCTGGAAGGGGTCAAAGACATACCACAGATTGGGCTGTACTAGAAAAGCCTTCAGAATTGTCAGATCGCTTTCATACCATGGATCATAGCTATAGAACTAAAGGGACCTCAGAAGCCTGCATTTTAAACTTAGGCAGAGGAAGATGAAGCACTTTGCCAGAGGTCACATATGTAGGTATCAAAGGCAAAATTTGAATTCAGATTCCTGACTTCAGAGTTACTGTTTTTCTTTCCCTACCACACTGCCATACAAGTCTTCGAGAAGAACTAGTGGGTTATTTAATGTTTGACCTCAAGATCTATGAGTTAGTTAATGATGGAGCCAGGACCAGAATTCAAATCTTTTAATTTCTTCAGCCTAGTAATCTTTCCATTGCACTTTCATAAAATGACGGGTAATAGCAAATTGTACTTCATGTCCCTTGAGACTCAGTGTTACAAAAAAGTCTTAAACAGCATGTTGAGGGATTTTACAGTAGCTTTAAGAAAAAAAAAAACCTTGATATTGTTTGAGCAAATGAAGGAAAAGCATTTATTGAGCTCCTGCTATCCGCCAGGTACTGCTCAAATCTGGGATACACACACAAATATGAGATAGTCCCTGACCTCCAGGAGCCTACATTCTAATAGGGGGAAATAAGCCCTTTAGGGGAGTGGTAGTCAGAAAAATTCCTATTAAATATTAAAATATTTTACCTTGAAATATCATTCTGTAGAGCTCTCTAAAATTGGGATGGTTTATTTTCCCTTGAAACTTAAACAGTGATGTGGGAGATACAGGAATCATACATAGAAGAGACATATTGATAATCTAATCCAAAGGTCTCTTACCTTGCCTATAATTTCAGTCTCTTTTCTCACCAAGCCTTTGATATGAGCTTCTACCACACAGCTAAATAAATAGTTATTTGTTTCACCTCCTTTTTCTCTATGGTCATTCCATGTGAACAGGTCAATAACAGACCAGTAATTCATCTGCGGGGCTGCCTCTGGAGTTAATTGTTTGGTTCAATCTGTATAGAAAAATAAAGTATTCATTACCACTGATAGGTGACCTATTTATTTGAGACAGCTGATTAATAGCTTGCATTTCTATAGAATTTACAAAGCACTTTGCAACTTACTAAGTTACAATTTACAAAAACACTATCCTCTTGACACTGCACCACAATCAGGAAATGTGTTCCCATTTTTAGAGGCGCTCTGTCTCTTTGGCTTGGGGGGTGTGTGGGAGGTGTCATGCATAGTATCATGTAACCACTAAGGCACAGAGAAGAACTTCAAGTCAGGTCCTCTGATTGTAAAATTTAGTGTTCTTTCCTTTCATCACTTACAAAGGGTGTGAAACCAAAAGAATGATGAGTGGGTGTGTGGGTATTAATTCCCTATTGATACTAATATGATTTCTCTGTTATCCATTTTATACATTATATACTCTTAAATTCAAACATGGAGAATGGGCAGCAGATTGATTTGGTTTTTTTACAGACCTGTGATTTCATTGGAATTCTGGGTGAGGAGCTCCCTCTACCAATGGAGACCTGCAACTGTTGTATAATTTATCATCTCAGATTGCTTCCCGAGGTACTGGGAAGCAAACTGACTTGTTCAAGGGGGGATATCTACAATATGTCAGAGGTGAGACTTGAATCGAGGTCTTCCCTTCTCCTAGGGGACTTCTTTAGCCACAATATCACACTTTCTTTACTCATATAGAAAACTGCCTTAGTAAATTCAATCTATTCATAAAAGGTATGAGTTGCGTCTTTGCTACATACACAAACACACATGCACAGACACATACACAAATATGATCATATGCCCCTGAAAACAAGTTAATGCTTCTTATTCTGTGCTCTGCCTTGCCAGAAACTGTGAAGAACTTAGCAGGTGTTAATAATTAACTTTATGTTAGGAAATCATTCAGCTATGCACTAGAAGCTGCCTTCCTTTGCCTGGTTTAGCTGTTGCTACTTCAATATGTCGAGATCTGATGGAGCCCTTTGCATTTTCTTCAAGCCTTTATCTCTGCAGTACTTGTAGGAAGGACTGCTGAGAAATAATTAAAATTATGACTCCTTGGCACTATCACGATGGGAAGAGTATTCAGTAACTCTTCCCCCCTTTCCTTCTCCTATGATTGTATTTTTTTAACATGGGTTTCTTTTTGGTTGTTGATTTTTTTTTTTGCACAGCAAACAGGGTTAAGGGTCTTGCCCAGGGTCACACAGTTAGTAAGTGTCAAGAAGTGTATACGTTCAGGTTTGAACTCAGGTCCTCGTGATTCTAGGGCCAGTGCTCTATCCACTGTGCCACCTAGCTGCCCCACCATGGTTATATTATCATAAAGGACAATTTGCATATGCTCATCTGTAATTAAGGAATTTGTTAGTTACTTAGTTTTGCCTGGTATATAGCCTGTTATTTTGTTCAGGTTTTAGTTTTCTAGTATCATGAGAGAGGTTGTTTTTATCTCAGATCATTTCAAACTCATTCAAGGGTCTCCCCGCCCAGGTATTGGTGTTATCTCCCTTTACTGAGGCTATTTAGTTCATTCCCATTCTATCTTTTTCTAGTGCCTCATAATATAATTCTGAAGTACTCTGGCAAGAACGTGGTTCTATCATCTCTATTTTATATACGAACAGACCAAGGTGAAAAGTAGTTTGAATATAAGAACCCTGCCTAGTGTGTGCAGATAATTTGGAAATTTTCAAGATATGGCAGTGTTGGCTGAGGTAGAGCCAGTGATAGATGATTTACACTAGCCTTGGAATCAGAAAAGATCTGGATCTGAGTCTTAGTCGTTGTGTGACCTTGGACAAGGCATTTAACCCCCCTGTGTCTCAGTTTCCTCATGTCTAGAATGGAGATAATTATACTGGTAATACCTATCTTACCATTTTGTTGTAATGAAAGTATTTTGCAAAATGTAAAATACTACATATGTGTGAGAAATAGTTATTGTATTTATTGTTGTCAATGCTATTATTATCTTAGGAGATGGAGGGGCCCAAAAATTCAGTTGTACTAGTGGCCAATCCACCTTCCCTTTTGCCAAATTAAAATGTGACCAGACAATGAAAGGCCCCCAGGATATTAGGTCAAGGGTCTGTAGAGGTTTTATTGGAAAATGGACAATTGGACGAGAAAACATGGAGGCATCATAATCTGGATGAATATAGTATTCATAATGATAAAATCACAGCTCCTTGCTAAAATACTTGTGACTATGATGCTATAGTTTTAGAGGCGTCAACCACTTGTACAGTTGTAGATGTGACAGAAATGGAATGGGGGTAGTTTTGTTTGGGGAAGGAAGAAGTGACTATGAATGTTGAGGTATGGCTGTGGTGGTCATAGCCTGGGTGACCATAGTCATCTAGGTCAATGGAATTGAATTCAAACAGAAGCAGGGACCCAAATAATGGTTCCTGTGACTCATATATTATCTATGTTTTATCATATTTTTATTTATTTTGTTAAATATTTCCAAATTACATTTTAATCATATATGGACACACTGGAGAATGTTGTGGGTCAGCTACATGTTTGACTTCTAATCTAGGAGATCTAGGAGACATTATAGTACTAGAAAGTCTTCCCTTTCTCTACTCTTTTCCTCCCTCTTTCTATGAATTCCTTTCTCCTTCCCTCCTTTGATAATTGAGTGTCAAGGCTAGTGGGTAAGACATTGGGGTTGGGGGTTGAAGAGAGTATAATTTTTTAAGTTTATATTAGACATGGTTTGAAGGCTGTTTTAATTACCTGTGACACAAATGTCATAGGATTATAAATTTTGAGCTGGAAGGGACTTTAGAGGCCATCAAGTTCAATTCATTCATTTTACAGATGAGGAAACTGAGTGAGACAGAAATGATATAAATGATATAATTCACAAAGCCAGTAAATACCTGGGGCCAGATTTGAATTTGAGGCTTCTTGACTCCAAGCCCAGTGTTCTATCCATTGTGCCATCTAGTTGGTTCTCTCTAGAGGGTATGATACAAAGATACATTAAAGCTGTTTTTCTACTCTCTCTTGACTCCCTCTTCACCACATCTCAATTAATATTAAATCTCTTTAAGGGATCTCATCACTTTTAGTTTGAAACTTGATTTTTTTTTAAAAATTTATTGTCTTTGTTTTTATCTTTGATATCCATGGTTGCTTACCTTGCTTAACATATCACAGAAACATAGATTTTTAGAGCTAAAAGAGACTTGCTGACTTACATGTATTAGATAAAACTTGTTACAGTGGGTGTGTTGGCACTATGTAAATTAGGATAAGGAACGTCTAGTCCACAGGCCAGGATTGTTGCCTCAACCTAACATTCTCTGACATTAAGAACAAGACTTAAGAGACTATGCTGAAAGTTGGGGAAATGAACCTGTCTTCCTAAGTGTTTGGTGACATAATCCTGAAAGGGCTACCAAATGGGGAATGGTATAATGCAAAAATAGATAACTGGTTTTTGCACAAAATTAAATTTGCTATTTCATATTCCTTCAGAGCATATGTGTGTTTTTTCTCCACTGGAAAGGAGAAAAGGTGTAGATTTCATATACTTTTAGCCTTCCATACTTTTGTTAGGAACTAAAGCATTTTTATAAAAAGTTTTAGCCATGATTCCTCTCTTCCAGTGCCTCTATTTTTGTGTGTGTATGTTTTTCTCTGTTTGTATTTGTGCTTCCAGGTCTCTTCTTCTTTGTCAGCATCTCTCTCTGAGTCTCTTTGTTTTCTCTCTCTTCTTCCCTTTGCTGCCACCCTTGCCTTTTTTTTCTCCTGTCCTCTCTCACTTATCTGGCCACCACATTTTCTTCATATTTATTGGGTTAAGTAAGTTGCTCTCTGATGTCATTTTTTTAATTTAAAAAGTAAATACACATGATTTTTTTATATTTCCCTGTCTTACCAAATAACACAAAGCAACAACAATGAAAAATACTGCCAGCTAAATTAAACTGACTACCTGTCAGGGACGTTGGAGATCGGGTTTGTTAAGTTGCTTTTTACTCAGATGTCCTTGAATTTATTTTCCTATGGACCACTAGCCCTGGACATCGAACAAAATATTTCTTCCATAAATTAAATGATAATATTACTATTATCAAAAATATCAAAAATACTACTACCCCAGTGTTGGTATGGCACTTGATATTTTCCATAACACTTTCAATTACTTTATCGCATTTGATCCATTCAAAATGAGGGAAAAAGAGATGAAATAAAATAAGTGCTTTCGTGAATGTCCAGAATTCATTATCAGATTAAAGTCCCCTGGTATGGATCAAGGTCAACATCTTTAATTAGAATCCTAGCTGCTTTACATGCTAGCAACAGTAAGGTCACAGGGGCTATCACTCTACCATCAGACAGAGCATGGGCACTGTAGCATGTCTTCTGGCCAAACCAGACATATACTATGTGGTGGACACTAGGAATGTGCTTACAACAGTATAGCATTTCAGTGTTGGAAATTGGCAGGCAATAATTTTGTTTTCTACTGATTCATGTGTATAAACAAAGTATTTTAGGCTTAGGTATTGTATTTCAATATTTTCTAATGGAGAACAGAGCACATACTGTCTTTTATTACTCATGACTTTCTTGTATGTAGTAGGTATTCAATAAATATTTGTTCAATAAATAAAGGATAAGAATAAAGACAGTTCCCTATTTCGGTAAGATGAGTACATATTTTCTGAACAATTCAGAAAAACCCCACCTATAGTAATAAGGGCCTATTAGACATGAGCATAGCCAAGTCATCTCACTACTTGGGTCCTCATTCTTCATATGTAAAAGTAGGGGAGCAAAGCTGGACTGAAGTATGTGACATAAACAGGAAAAAAATTGTTTTACCCATGGTATACTTAATGGGTTAGAACTTACCTATTACTATCATATGTTATAAGCACATTTCTATATTAGCCTCTGAGTCCAACTTTTAATTCCTTTATAGGATAAAGGCCATGCTTCAGTATAGGCAAAACCCTACATGCATTATTTTGTGAAAATGCCAATAATGTAATCAAGCTCCATCCTAAAATGTTTTTAGCTGACCATTATGCCAATATCTGGCATATCAACCAATATCTGGACACCATTGTTGCCTAGTTTAAATCTCTGTCCTTCACTTGAGTTGCTAAAATTCATTTCAAGATATTTAAATACTTTATGAAGTCCAATTTTAAGGGCCATGCCCGTATAAGCAGTAGCCCTATTTACAACAAGGAGGTATCCCACTATTTTCTCCAACCTGTTACATCTGGAACACAACAGACTAGAGAACCAAAGAGAATTCCAAGTAGTAATTACTCTACTCCTGTAATTTATTTTAAACAGGGTTCTGGTATATTTGTTTCCTCAACCCTCCAAATCTAGCCTTAGTTAATTGCCTTTCTTATTCCATATAATGAATGAAGATTGAATCTCATTGCATTGCTCTGTAACTTTAAAGATGGTGGATTGTACCTTTTCTAATGTACACAATATATAAAACAAAACATATGTATGTATGTATATACTACTAACAATAATAACAGCTAACATTTATAATAATATTTACTGTGTGCCAGATGTTCTCAGTGCTTTATAATTATCCTGTTTGATCCTCACAACAACCTTGGGAGGTAGGTGTTATTATCATCTTACTTTACAGATGAGGAAAGTAAGGTATGCAGAGGGCTAAATTAACAGAGATTAACAGAGGTTAACATAGTAATGTTCTGCACACTATAATTTACAAGGCATGTATACATATTTTATTTATTTTTAAAAAACAATGTTCAAAGACATGAAGGGTTACTGTCTGCATCTAGAAGTTAGGGAATTTTTGAAGTTAGCTCTTTTTTCCTATCCCCCTTTCAGGATGTTGTATTCTTTGCATGTTTTCTCCTTCCTTCCCTACCTCCTTCCTTCTTTTTTGCCTACTCTCTTTTCTTCCTTCCTTCCCTCCCTCCTTACCATTCCACTGACTGACAGCTGCAAACCCCAAGGTTCATTCTAATGATTTAGTATGTGAAGTGCTGATGCTATCTGTCTAAGGTGTCCTGTGGAGCCTAGTGCTATGTAAAAATGGATTTTGAGCTTTTGCGGTCTGCATTTTGGATGCTGAGACACAACTCATCTCCCATTTAAAATATTGTTGCCGTGGCTCTCACTGTCACCTTTGCAACATTTTAAAACCTCTAGTTGTACTTTCATTTAACCAGCTTTAATGAACCTAATCATTGAGCTGTTATGAGTATGTTTGGGGGCAGTTAAATTTGGAGTCATTGGAAGGAAATCATTTTTTTCTACCCTTTTATATATCCTTTCAAACATCAAGTCCTGACTACAATGTGGACAATTTGAAAACAAATACTGTTATATGACTTTGCAGAGCTTTTCTGTTCACGGCATGCCAGCTCACATGCCTTTCACTAGACAAGTTCTCCAGATGCTGCAATAAAACGAAGCATTAAGAATAGCAAAAATGAGTTGTCAGATGGCATCAGCCCGGACAGGGAACCAGGTCGACACTATTCTTTCACCGGCAACTCTTCTGTAGAAAACCTCATGTTTCCATAAAAGTTGTTTTATTTTTCAGGCTTTGGAGCTCTAGTGTGATTTATTAATATACAGATGATATAAATATATAATGTGCTTATATGATAATAGTGAAGAGCGGCAACGTAGAATTGTGGATAGAAGGCTAGCCTTAGTGTCAGAAAGTCATGGGTTCAAATCCTGTTTCTGACATGTATTGACTATGTAACCCTGGGTAAATAATTTCAATTCTCAGTGTCCCAGGCACCTCTCCAGGACTCAAAGTTTATGAACAGTTGCTGATCTGTGTTGGGAGAGGGAGTTTCCTCACAGAGAATTCCCAATACCAATGAAAAAACAAATTTAAACAATAATAGAAGCATATATTTACATAGCATTTTTTTCATTACAGCATACTTATCTCCTTTTTCTCCTCACAACAAGCTCATAATGTAGGCAGTACAAATGTTATTATCCTCATTTCACAGATCAGGAAGCTGAAGCATAGAGAGGTAAATGATTTGCCCCAGGTCACACAGCTAATAAATGGCAACACCTGCACTGGAACTTATCCTGTTTAACTCTAAGGCCAGTGGTCTTTCTCCCATAATGCACTGACTCATCATAAAGAGAAAATGTAAATATTATAAAGCATATGCAAACGGGAAGAGATTTTATTTATTTATTTTAAATTATAGGATAAAACAAGCATTTCTATAACAGAGTATGATAAAAAAAGATTGGACATGAAACTACAAAATCTACTATGCACAACTTGATATTCCTTTCAAATATACAACAAAATTACACACAATCAGAGAAAAAAGTATCTTTACCTGCTTGTGACTATTTACTCATGATGAAGCTCCTTACCTAAACACACAGACACTCATTCTGCTGATCATTACAAAAAAAATCTTCATATCTCATACAGAATCCATGGGTATATTGTCTCATTAATTATACTTAGCATATCAGTGGCGACTTGATCACTTATAATCAGACTCTTTCAAAGTGTATTGTCTAGCTTTTGCACAACCCCTCAGATCTTGTGTAGGATACATTTCTCCCACGACCCATCAGGAGTTTTTGTACTTTGGTTACAACTCAATGATTCATTATTGCAGGCCTCTGTGCAAACCTCTCTTTAGGTGCTGTAGCCAACATCAGAACCAAAAGGGCTTATGTTGCCCATATTAGTTGGTTTTACTTATGAATTCTTCACTAAAGTAAAAATGAAACATAGCATACCTTTTCATTGATAGCAAGGCTTAAAGAAACCTAATAGGAAGGGAACAGAACATGACAGTAGGGTGTCATTCATGTTTGTTATATCGTTCTTAGAGCAGCTCTCCTCTTCTAAAGGCAGAATTTTGTCTTTTATTTTCAAGTAGGGCCTCATTAAGCAGTGCAGTGATGAATTTGGAATGTACATAAAATTTTGAATGGATAATATTGTGGTGGTAACACTCTTTCTTGGGATGCCATGCTATAAATGCCTGTTTTGCAAATGATTTCTAAAAAAAATCCATAAAAGAGACTTCTTCCCACTTTTTTCCCTCATTCTCTTCACTCCCCACACCCATATGCCAATCCCTTGTGCCTAACAGAAGCTCTTTATTGGATGAAAGACTTTAAATGAATCAATCAATTTAATTTATTAAACTCTTGCTGTGTGTAGAAATTTGGAGACAAGAATGGGATTTTTTTTCATTCTGTAGGAAAAAAGTGTTAAATGGGCCTTTCAACCTGAATAATTCTACAACTGCCCTATTCTCGTTACTTTTCTATGAGACTACAATAGAGTAAGAGGACAAAGAACCCACAAAAGTGTTTAATAACACATTTAGAGCAATGTGTGTCTGATAACCGAAGAGGCCTCAGAAAAACAAAAAAGTGAGGCAATGGATAGAGTGTTAGCCCTAGAGTCAGGAGGACCTGAGTTCAAATATGACCTCAGACACTTGACATTTACTAGCTGTGTGACCCTGGGTAAGTCACTTAACTCTGATTGCCTTGCCAAAACAAACAAAAAAACAAACAATGACCAAAAAAGTCTGATAGCCTTGTAGGTCCCCTTCTTAAAACACACACCAGATAATTTTGAAACTAGGTTTTTTTCTGGCATTTTTTTTCATCATGTCATACTTTAAATTATGTGGGCTCTCATAGTGAGTGTTTGCTTTTAACTGTTACATAATGCTTCCTTTTCATTGGAAGATTAGTTACTATTTTTGGAAGGAAGCATTAAAAATAAATGAAACTCATTCATTAGACACCTTAAGCCTCCCAGTGACTTGGAAGCTCTTCTAGGTTCAACTTCCACAAGCAACCTTCTCTTTATGAAGCCAATGACTAGAAAGAGATAAAATAATAGTTTAATAAGCTGCCCTCTCCAGCTGGCCATTGTTGTACAGTCAGAAGTGTCTGGCGCTACAGGAAGAATATGTAAAAGAGAAAGATACAGAGGAACAAAGAAATTCCTACAGGTTTGGAGTTAGCACAGGAGGAAAGTACAATAGAATCATAAGGGAATGAAGGGCAGAGGTGGTGCAGAAAGAGAAACTCACTCTTGGGAAAACAGAGAGGAATGTCCAATGGCAGAAATGATAGGAGGAGGGAGGCTTGGAAAAACCAACAACAAACAAACTGTTATCCATAAAATAAAAAGTAACAGATTAAAGCCCACAGTTTTACACAGACTTGGACTCTAAACTTTAGACTAATGATGGATAGATGATATTACTGGGTAGTTTGTTTAGTGAAATCTGATTAAAAGTAACACAAAGAGTATATATAATTTTAAAAATTTAGAGAAAAAAAGGCCATTCATTTTGCCAGAAAAGCATTCTGTTGACCTCTCTATTGATCTCTATTTTCAGTACCTCTTGCTGAATAAATTATTTTTTGCCAAAACATCTTGAATGTTAATAGGACATTTTATGTTTATTCATTTTCTTTCTAAAAGCTGATTTGCTTGAAGATTCCCAGTCACAAAATTGGCTATAGTTTTTTTTCTTCACTTAAATGAAAGTCATTTCCTACTAACATATAAACATTTGCTTTTTACTTATCTTCATTTGTTTTTGTTTGGTTGATTTGTTATCTAGTTGTCACCACAGAAATGTCAGAAAGGATTATTTATTTTTAGTGCAAGTGCATGCTGGAAGTGCTCAAAGGCCAAGAAATTGAATTTATTTTCATCTTACGGAAATTATAGCCAATTGATTTGCTACATCAGCATTGAAAACTTTTTTCAAAATTCCTGCTTGGTAGAATATAGTGGTAGCACATAGTAGGCACTTAATAAATATTTATTGGATTGGTTTGGAAAGAAGTGTGCTGATCAGCCAATAGATGACAAAAGATGGAAGGCCCTTGATTTAGAATGCTTTTTTATCTGAAGATTTAAAGAAAAACAAAACACATAGATTCATTCATGCTTTCAGAATCCTTGGTTTGGTATCAGACACAACTGAATTCTAAAAGATTACTTGTAAAATTAAATGGTAAATGATTGGATAATAGAGTTTTGAGTTGATCAGTATTTTTCTAACCTACATGAGATTTCTAATATTAACTGCATGCCTATTTGTGTGTGCCCTTTTGTCAATTCCTCTGTATCATCTTGCCATATGGCAGCTGGGTAGGAATCCTGTGAATCATAGAATAATAGCTGTTAGAGCAAGGAAGGACATAGGGATCATCTGCTAACAATAACCTCATTTTACAGAAGTCAAAGATGAGGCCCAAAGTGATGAAGTGGTTTGCCTATGGTCATTTAAGTGAGTTAATGGTGGAACTGGGACTAGAACTCAGATCCATGGACTTAAGTCCAGGACTCTTTCCATCATAATACATCGGAACCTTCCACAGTTGGCTCAAATTGAGACCCGTAGAACTTGGATGCTGAAGAATTACTACATTCTAGGGTGTCCCTGACAAATCATTTTTCTCCTGCCATTTGGTATTAAGTGTGGTATAGTTGTGATGAAGCTAAAATTGCTTAAGGTCCTAGTAATGAAGGCTGTTGCTTATTTAAGTGTAGAATCTGTCTAGAAAACAGCTGAATATCACAACTTTGTAGGCCTTTTCTTTCTGAATATTCCAAAGATGAAAAGGGAATTTTCTCCATTTAGTTTATACAAAAAAATTTCTTAATAGAAAAAGTGTTGAATTTGGAATCAGAAGTTTTTCCTCGGTCACTAACTACCTGAGTGACCATGGGTAAATCGTTCACCTCTCAAAAGCTGATCTGTAAAATGGAGCTAAGAATTCCGCCAGCACCTACCTAACTATTATTTTGAAGAAATTGCAAATGTCATCCAACTGCTGGTCTTTGGTGAGTAAAATGACTGCTTATTCTTTCCTTTTATTCCTATAATATAAAATAATATCTTATTTTAAGAGAACTTTTGATACAAAGTGTGTATTTTCATGTAAGATGAATGCCAGTCCCACCATTAGGTTCACAAGAAACTTTTGGGGGCACTTTGGAGTTTGTGGGAGGGGGGATGAATATTCTTCAGCATGTGTCACAGCCTCCCTTAACCAGTTTCAAGTAGTGCAGAAATGCATTAAGCGAAGCATAGTTAGTCCATTTAGGGGATGGGAACCGTGCCAAAGCAGTCTTTGAGATTTAAAAGCTAGGGTGTCTGGTGAATAGCACTTGAGACTTCGGCAGGGGTACAAGGAACCACTGTGAACATGGCGGTGATGGATGGATGGACTCTGAACATATCTCAGAATGCCTTTAGGAGTTGACAAGTGATAATGTATTTTGCCTTGTAAGTGTAGAGCAAGGTATTAAAATCAACTTCTAGCTGAGACTTTTTTTTATTACCAGTCATGTTGCCGATGTCCCCTGCTGATGCTGTCATTCTGGGCTCCCTATACAGGCATTGCTACTTATCATTCCCGTCTTTGCTCACATGAATGAGGGCTCCTGTATATGTGCTCAGATGTGATATATAGCTGATTCTATCAAGACTCTTTGGCATCTCTTTCAAAATATTGTGGTTTTATAATAAAAAAATACACATTTCTGAGCTTGAGAAATGGAAGGAATGTTAAGCGTTCCTGTATAAAGTCTTTAAGAAGAGGCATGGGATACTTCTTTTTTCTTTCTGAGTTTAATATGTGGACACACACACACACTCTGTTGTACTCCCTTTCCTAAGCCTTTTCAGAATTGTAGAATCTTTAGTTTGGAAGAGACCTTAGAAAAAATAAAGCCTAATCTGTCCTTTCACGCCATAATACCCTTTATGAGATCCTTGAAGAGTAACCACCCAACCTGTGATGAAAAACTTCCAGTGATGAAGAACTCATTATCTCACAAATTAGCTCATGGCATTTTTGGAGAGCTCTAATGAGAAAATTCTTGTTTATCACAAGCTGAAATATGCATTTCTGCATTTTTCAACCATTGGTCCAATTTCTGCCAGCAGGAACTATTGAGGGTAAATCCTAATAATCCCTTTTCAATATATATTTCCAAATGTTGGAGGATAGTTCCTATCTCCCCTAAGTCGTCTTCTTTCAGGATAAACATCTCAAGCCTTTTCACTGTTTGTCCTCTTGTCATCCTGGCTGCTTTACTCTGTATGCAGTCACTTTTTCAAAATAGTCTTCTGAAAATGTGGAACTTCAGACTCAATATGATATCCTAGATGTGGTCTGATTAACAAAGAGGTCGGTAAAATAGTTATTTGTTCTGGATAGGATGTGGTCTAAGATTACATTAGCTTTTTTTGATAACCATGTCAAACTATTGACTCATTTTCATCTTGCAGCCAAATAAACATTCAATTTATCCAATAAATAAATATCTTATTTATTCATTATTTGTCATCTATTCATGTTTTTCCATCCTAGACTTAAGCTGGTGATTTTTAAGACTAAATTAAAGACATTAAATTTATTTCTTCTTTTTTTCCTTTTTAAATTAGTGGATTTTTGTTGCTATCTATTGTTTTTTACATATCCTAGATTTCTCATTGCATTCTTCTTCATGCCCCTCCCAGAGAGACATCCGTTATAATATTTTACTTTTATTTCTGTGAAATTTCATTTCTTCATTTCAACCCATTGTTACATAGCCTGTCAAAATATTTTAGTTTTTATTGTATCTTCCAGTGGATTGACCTTTGTGTTGTATAAAGCGTGAAGATTGTGTGTGTGTGTGTGTATGTGTGCGTGTGAGATGGAGAGAGGGGGGAGAGAAAGAGAGAGAGAGAGAGAGAGAGAGAGAGAGAGAGAGAGAGAGAGAGAGAGAGAGAGAGAGACAGTTTGCAAAGAGTCAGGATGGAGCCCAGAGGGAATAGATAATCACATGTTGGGGAATGTTCGAGAAGGCATTCATGCTTTAGCTAAGGATTAGACGAGACGACCTCTGAGTTCCTTCTAACTCTAGGATTCCATTATTCTGTAATTCTCTGTAATTCTTCCAGGTCACACTTTTGATTCTCCATGTTGCTTAGTTTTTATTTTTTTCTGGTTTTTCTCCCTATCAATTTTTGGTTTAAAGTTCTCTTGCTCAGGTCAGCAAATGTCCTACCAAACAAATTCTTTCCTGGTCTCATGAGATATACTCCATCTCTATCTCTAGTTAGGAACCAGTCATTCAAACATTGTAAACACTGGTACAGAAATTCAATTAGATCATAGAATTTAAAGCTGAAGAGGATTTGAGAGACCATGTAGGATAACTTCCCATTGAACAAGTGACGAACCTGAGGCTGGGAGAGTTGGCATCACTTTTGCAAGGTCACACTGGCAGTAAGTTGCAAAACCAGGCTTTGAACCCAGGTTCTTTGAATCCAAATCCAAAGCTATTTTTCACTATACCATTTTGCCTTCTTTCTCTAACAAAATCCTATCCTCTGAATGGTGGAAAAAATAAAAACACCCCTGCAGAACCCCTTTACTTTCCAGGACTTCAAGCTACTAGAGATATAATTCAGATTTCTTTTGAAAGTTTCACTTATTCCTACACCAATTAGTAAAAGTGAATCTCTGTCAACAGCTAAATTTTTTTTTAGTTGGCTCTCAGTCATACCCCAAAGACACTCCCCAGAAAGAGGGCATGCTTTCTGATTTGAATAGACATGAAGCACTCGTATATGGCTGTCTCCCTTAACCTCAACAAGGAATTGCATGTCACTATGATACATATCTTCTTTCCCGGACCAGTAACAGGATTCCATACACATGCTACTGCCTGTAAATATTCATTCTTCATCTCTCCTATGGGATATGGATGTTTCTTTAAGAGGTGTAGATTCAGGACTCTGCAGGGAGAACCTCCTAATTATTGGAGAGATTTTGTACATATCAGAGTTTTATCTCCTTTTTCTCTTTTGTGTTGCATTCATCCATGTGTGTTTTGAATCTACCACTTCCTGTGAAATACATATTTTTTCTGACTTTTTTCATGAATGATTCAGTTCATCCTGTCTAGAAAGAAATTGTCAAATAAGTACATTCAGCATTATTGATATAATGAATACTTATTTGAATATACTTGAGATAATTCATTCATTAGTCTTCCTCCCCTCCCTATGAAGGGCTAGTTACTTCTCTTATCATCCGGCTAATTTTCTCATTTTTCCAGTTATAAGACCTGATATGGTGCTTAGTTTGTAAACACTTTTTGTGGGACAGAATCTACATGTCCATTATTTAGGATTATTTATTATCCAAATATAATTTATTAGATTATTAGTTCAGCCTAGGCTAGAGAATTTTTCTATCTTAATAATTTATTCATAGCATTAAATTTTTTTTGTAATTTACTGAAAGTTCATGAAAATATGTGGGTTGCAGTGCCCAGCATATTGGATACTAAATCTGTATTTTAGTTGAGGGATTACACTTATGTCATAATTAGCAAGTACAGAATTCAAAAGGTTTGCCAACAGCAGCATCAAGAGCCAGAGACAAAAAATGCAAGCTAATGTTTCATTGTGTTTTTTTTTTTAAAAACAAATTTTTGTATCCATGGAGCAATATCCAGTCCCCATATATTAATGTTCAGAGCTCCGAGGTCTCAGTATAAACATTCAAGTATATAGGTATGATTAGAAAAATTCCAGAAGCAAGATAAAAATAAAATTCTATGAATAATATTCCATCATGAACAAAAATGTGTTACTGCATACTGCAGTAAAACTCTCTGGGATCTGTTCTCCTTCACATTGTGTACTTGGTGTCTATCCAGAGAAGTGAAGCATTTTTCATTGCAGAAAGTGGCCTAGACTGGAAAAATCTCTGTACTTTGGTCACTCAAAAAAAAAACAGAAAGAAAAAAAAAAGAAAATATGCTTTTGGAGGTGATGGTATATTATGAAACATAAAGAAAGGTTATAAGCCCTTCTGATTCCAAATTGCTGTCTGATGCACTGAGACTAATCTTAAGAGTTGATCACATCAGTTCTATTATCTTGGCCCATGTAGCATATTTTGGTCAGTGAGGGGAAGGAAAATTTTCAAGATCCTTGTCTTGCTCAAATAAGCAGTAAGTTTGTGTGGCAATGAGTTTGTGTGGCTACACCACAGAAGGCAATTGCTTTTTTCCCAGGATATCTAAGTGTTTTATGCATCTAGTTACTGTAGGGGTAGACCTTTTATTCTCGTCCCTGGTGTATTTCAGCAAGGAAGATTGTTGTCAGCATTCTAAAATGTGAGTGTACCAAAATCCTCTCCCTTTCCCAAACACATATATAGACTCACATGCATACAAGTGATTTCTGTGGTAGAAATATTAAGTATTTCAGAATACTATAGGCAGGATACATTTTATCTTGCTAGATACTGAATATCTTAGAGACCTCAGTGAGATAAATTCAAAACTTCTTTAGTCTTTTCTTTGTAGCCTTTTAGTTGTCTTTTTCTTTTTTTAGTCTTCTCTTTCTTAGTCAAAAATCTTATTTTTCTATTCCATGTGCTTATTTTCCCTCTTTTCCGCAAAGATGGAATTTAGTGGATACTCATGAATATTCACTTAACATTAAGTGTGAATGGTACAATTCAAAGCTTTTCATTTCATTAGGTCTTATTTCTCTCTCCTACTAGTTCTAACTTTTCTGTTCTGTCATATCCCTTATGTTAATAATTTAAGACATTTATGCTTAATTAGATGTCAGGATACATACCAAGAAACTTCTTCTGCCCTGTCTTTTCTGGAATACTTTATTTTCCTATTTGCAAAGGGTCAATAATGAAGTACTGAGTGTTCTTAGTAAGTCGTTGGTGATGTTGATGACATTTGCAATCTGCTTCTTTCTCACTTATTGAAAGAAAATGTCAGTAGAGAATGGATAGAGGCAAGTCAGATCATGTTATGGAAATTGTTTTCATGTGGACCTATTTGTGCAATCTCAACATGCCCATTAGCAAAAATGTTTCTGGGGTTAATGCCAGAGATGTTGTGGGATTGTATCTGGTCATATAAATTGTTTGCAGCTTACTCTTATACTATAATACAGCATAGACTAATCTAGTTTGTGTTTTCCTTTGAGGTTTTCCTTGTCATGTTAGTATTCCACTCATTAATATTTCAATTTTCTAGACTTTTGGGACCTTAGAGAAATGAATTGAATAGGAAAATCACAGGAACATAGAATATGAGAGTTGAAAAGGACCTCTGAGGCCATTTACTCCAACCTGTAATCTAACAAAACTCCTCCCTACAACATTCCCCCATAGCAATTATCCAGCTTAAAGATTTACAGTAAAGGGGAACAGAGCAATAGCTCATTTTGCTTTTGGATAACTCCAATTTTAAAGAAATTTTTCATTAAATCCAACCTAATTTTTCCTCTTTCTAACTTCTACTCATTAGTACTAGTTCTGACATCTAGGATCAATGAAGGCAAGTTTATTCTCTTTTCTATGTGACAGCCCTTCAGATACTTAAAGGGTACTGTTATGCCCTCCTCCCCCTAAATCTTCCCTTCTCCAGGCTAAATACTCCCAGTTCCTTCAACTCATCCTTAAATAGCATAATATTAAAGTCTTTCACCATCTCTCATCATGGTGAGCACAAAGTATTATGTTTCATCCTAGTGTGTTGTGATTTAATAGCATCATTCTCCCAATGGCTCTCAGAGTACTTTACAGATTCCCAAGTGGTTACATTCCTTCCTACAATGTTGGAGAAGCAGGCTTACACCCATCATTTTCACTTCCCATTTTGTTAAGTAAGCAAGTTGAAGCATAACACAATGTCTTTCTCCTTTTCTGACTATGTATGAGTTGTACATAATGTTGGAACCCAGGTCTTCCTGACTATCCATTGTGCCATACTACTAGTAATATTATGTCCATTTTACAGATGAGGAAATTGAAGTTCAGAGAGGTAAAGTGGTATGGTTATGTAGCTATTAATACTAGACTAGATTTGAACCCAAGCCATGAATAAGTAATTTTGCATCTCTGAGCTCCAGTTGCCTCATTCAATAATACTTGTGATACTTATCTCGCTAAATCGTTCTAGGTCAAACAAGTGTTTCATAGATCTTCATGCCATCCTACTAGTATGAGATAAAATATAATTTAGTCAACAAACATTTATTAAGCATCTACTGTGTCCCAAGTTCTGTGCTAAGCCCTGGGGAATAACAGAAAGGTAAAACACTGCCTCTGCCTTTAAAGAGTTTACAGTATAACAATCACATAGCTGATTGGTATTGGAACAGTGATACAAGCCCAGGTCTTGACTTCAAGTCCATCTAATTTTTTAAAATATCGTACTTCCTTTAGGTTGGGTCTTGACATGTTTACTATGTCAGTCCTTTCCTTAAAAACAAACAAAAACTATACAGCAGTAGTCCATTGACTATTCTTTCAAATTAAGCCTTATTGGTTTCATAATGGTTTAATCTATTCATACTACATCTGCCTTATTCTTTAGCTTTTCATTGACTACTTCCTCCCCTCAGTTAAAATGAGTTTGCTTGCTGTTTTTACCTGTTTGCGCTTCTATTATTTAATCTCTATGCCTTCGTTCACGCTGTCTATCCTACCTTGAACAGCTTTTTTTGTTCTATTAAGTTGAGTTTAACTTTAAGTATAGATTTCCCAGGGGTTACTAATCTCATTGTGAATTACAAGATCAGAGTATGTTTTATAAAGAATCAGAGGTTTGGATTGTAGTTCGTTCTTTGGTGGAATCCTCAATTCTGACAATCACCTTTAAAAGACACATTCTTTATAAGAGGATGCTAAAGATTAAAAGGGGTGCTGGTTGGGGTTCTTTACCAAGAATGCCTCTATTTTTATATAAATAATGACATGCATCTGTATTTTTAACTAGATGAATTGTAGGATAAGAGAAATTGGTTTGATATTTCTCTCTACTACTACTACACTAAGATAGAGGATCCCCAACATTTTCCATAGGAGGGACTATTTTTTTATTTCTCCAAAGTCTTGAGAACACTAGGTTGTGAAGGACTAAGAATGTAAATTACCAAGAGTTTCTGGGGATAATTTCCCAAAGACCGAAACTGGGGAGAGGTAGGAGTTAGCCTTTGGCAATGTGATCAACTATGTTATGTTGAGCCTCAAAATGGACAAAGTGGTCTTCACAGTTGAGTGCTTGAGTGGCCCTGTATTAAGGAAGGAAGGAAACAAGCATTTATTAAGTGCCTACCAAGTAAGCACTTTACAAATATTACTTCATTCGAGGCTCACAACAACCTTGGAAATAGGTGCTATTATTATCCCCAGTTTTTCGTTGAGGGCAGACTTCCCCAAGGTCATATAGCTAGTAAGTATCTGAGGTTGGATTTGATTTCAGTTCTTTCTGACTCCAGGCTCAATGTTCTACCACTGTGTCATCTAGCTGCCTTCTAGGACTATGTCTCTACTTTATTATTATTACTAGCTGTGTGAGCTTAAACAAGTCACTTTGCCTTGGTGGATGGGCCTCTGTGTTCATATATTGATTAAGGGAGTTGAACTCAGTGATCTCTACTGTTCCTTCCAGCTCTGACATTCACTAACTCTGTGATGATCTGTTAATAATAATGATGATAATAATACCTAGCATTTATATAGTGCCTACTATATACCAGGCTCTATTTTAAGCACTTTTACAAATATTATCTCATTTTATCCTGTTATTATTAGCCTCATTTTACAGTTATAAAACCAGACAGATAGAGGTTAAGTAACTTGTCCGAGGTAAGTATCAGCTGTGCCCAGCTAGTAAGTATCTGAGGTGGGATTTGAATTAAGGTCTTCCTGACTCCAGGCTCAGTGCTCTATTTCCGGTACCACTTAGCTTCTTCTTTCAGCTGTTAGGTATCTTTATCTCTATTCGTAGTTTGGCAAACCTGCTTAGAGCTAGTAAATGAAATTCTTCCTTTAACATCGTCAAAAATGGAATGGATAAGAGTTCTAATAGACATTTATTCATGTTAAGCTAGAAGGAGAGAAACACTGATCATATGTAATATATACAGATTGAATATTCTGCCTGCTGCATTGTAGTTGGATAATTGTTACATGAAACAGACATCTAAATTGCATTAGAAATTGGAAGACTAAACTTCAAATCCTCATGTAAAAAAAATCCAACAATTAGAGTTATTTAAACAACTATCTAAGTACCTACTGTTTCCAAAACCTCCATACTAGATACCAAGGGAAAATACACATGTAGATAAAACATGGTCATTGCTCCAAAGAAAGGGTCGTTAAACTTTTGTCATGGGCCTCTTTGATTGTCAGGTTAAGCCTATGAATCTCTTCTCAGAATACTTCTTAAATTCATAAAATACATAGGATTACAAAGGAAATCAATTACATTGAAATAGTGATTATAAAAAAATTTTAAAGTTCACAGATCCATTTAAAATCTCTTGCTCTAAACTGCAGTGAAAAGAACACTTACAAAAGCTAATATAAAACAGAATTTGATAGGGCACAAAGGATGAACAAAAGAAGTACTATATGAGTTATATAATGGGAATAGAATATAATAAGCACCTTGAAGGCAAGGATTATCTTGCTCTTCTATTTGTACCCCCGGTGCTAAAACATTCCCTGGAACACAGTACGTGTTTCATAAATCAATAATAATTTCCAAGAAGACAGAAGACTTCATGGAAGTGTTAGCATTTGACCTAGTTCTCAAAAAATATTATTATTTTAACATGAGAATATAGGACTTGCTATAAAAGTAGGAGGACAATCTAGGTATAGGAAAAAGTATGAGAAAAGGCATGGATTTGGGAAAGTACATATTTGGAGGACAGTAAGTATTTTAAATTGGTTGGAAGATGGAGATAGTTATATTTAGTAATTTTGAGAGTTAATGTTCTTTGGGCTTTTTGTCAACCCAATGCTGATTAAAAATGGTCCATGGACTCTAATCCATCATCATCTATGCTCTTTCATAGGACAACATTTATTTCATAAGAAAAATATATTATGCACACAGAGAATTATCTGCAGGACTTCCACATCAATAGAGAATCTCTTTTCCATCTGGCCCCAGCATTAGACATCCTCCATGATACGGGTGGACACCTTGGCTTTGCTTTGACAATTGTTTAACAGTTATCTGCAGGTGGACCAATGGTGCAACTTATTTATTGCTAGGACTACAGAAGTCATCTAGTTCAACTTCCTCATTTGATGGATGAGGAAATTAATATTCAGAGAGGCAAAATGTCTCAACTAAATCCACGCAGGTTGTAACAGACTAAAGATTCCAACCCAAATCCTCTGCCTCCTTCCCTAACTTTCTTTTCACTGGATCTCTGAGATCACTTCCAGCCCTGCTATTTTATGTCTATATTTCATACAAATAAGGATTCTATTCTTTTTGTGTCAACACATTTATTGAATCCTTGTAGAATATGATGTAAGCTTCTTGCAGGTGGGGGCTATCTCACTTCCATATTTATGTCCCTAGTATATAAATATATACCTGCTAGAAAGTGGGTACTTAATACATGTCTGTAGGTAGATTCATTATGGTTCCCTATATATTGGACACAAGAAATCACAAAATACCTGTGTAATAGAATCCTGCTTTGATAAGATTTCTCTAAGGTGCTTTCTAGTCCTACAAATCTATAATTTTGTTTCTTCCAAATAGGGACACCAAATTATAAAAACATATTTTTGAGTGCATGTACCTTAGGGAAAGGAACAGTCTCTTTTTTTTTTTGTTTCTCTAGCACAATGCCTTGGGATACAAGTCACTTAAAATCTGTGTACCTCAAGCAACTGCCTTGGACTTATCTATTAAGTAAAAAGCAGGCTGGGGGATGTGCTTGTGTAGGAAGTTTCTATATGGGTACTGCCTGCTAACTAAATCACATATCCTTTAAGTATTTATTATGAGGTACCTGTTAACTTAGGTGCTGTTTCAATTTAATTTTTGAAGTATTTGCTAACCATTTTTTATACTTTTTGAACCAAGAAATTGTAGAAAGTTCATTAATTTTAATGTCTGTTGTACATATCTTTTTTTAAAATCTCAGTTCCTTGTATTTTGTAAAAATCTCTGTTTAGTTTAACAAGTCAGGAGTAGGAATGTGCTCAAGTATTTCAAGGAAAATAAGCACATCAATATTGAAGTAGAACTACATTAGCTATTCATTGTCACATAATTAAAAATTTAGCCACTGAAATTAGACTTTGAAAATGAAAGTTTATTTTCAGACCAAGAAGTCTGTTAAATTTCTTTATAGTTTTGGCTTAGTTCTATAGTTTCTGATTGATAAACCATAGTGCCCTTTGCAATAATGACTTGAATCAAAATATCGTTTCTTAAGAAAAGAGAAACATGGGATCAAAAATCAAGAAACCAGGAGCTGAATTTTATAGTGATTTTATTTTTTAATGTGTCAAGACAGAAAAAGATGATGCCTGTCCTTCCAGACATATCATATTACCATTCCTTATGTACTTTATTTCTAGTCAAATTGACCTGATGTTTTCCCCTGTATGTGTAATGTCTTCTCTTTCCTTTTATACTCTATTCCCCATTCTTGTAATGTTCTTCTTTCTAATTTCTTCTTCTTAGAATCTATATATTCCTAAAAAGTCTCAATTCAGCTGTCAACCCCTATTCAAGGCATTTCCTCATTCCTGCCTCTGCTCTTGGTTGTTACCCTCCAAATTACCTTTAATTTATTTGGTATCTTTGTACATTTTTTACCATATGCTCTCCAGTAGAATATGAACTCCTTGAAGGCAACAGGACTGGCATATGTGTGTCTGCCTGTGTGCATATGTGTGTGTGTATGTGTGTGTGTGTGTGTATGCGTGTTTGCTTTTTGTATCTCCAGGTCCTATTGAAATGCCTTGAACACAGTATTGTTAAATTGAACACAGCTTGTTAAATTGAATGGAATATACCTTCAGGCATTCAAGGTCACAGAAACATGGACAGTAGAAGAATCCCAGAAAATGTCAACAATTAGGCAACCAAAGGGGAAAAAAATTAAAGCAATGTAGAATTGATTTATATGTACACTAGAAACTGGAACCCAGAACTTAGGTAAGAAAGATAATTCAGAAGAAACCATAAGACATGGAAATCCAAGAACGGCAGCTATTGTTAACAGCATTTTTGTAACTATAGCTGATCTTCTGTTAGGTATTGATTTTAATTGGACTCCTCTGGGTCACAGTTCTGTTAACCTGTTATTTCTTTAGCTGAAAGTTGAAAACTATCTTTAGTTTTGGAGTAGAAATAGACTTTAGGAAGTCTGTTGACATACATGTCTATTTTAAAAAGTACAGATATTTTATTTGTAGGAACCACAAAAAGTGAGGATATTTAACAAAAATCTCTGTCACCAAGGCAGACATCTTCTCAAATCATGGAGGCCTAGAAATTGTATGTGTTGATATTAATTACTGCATAATTACAACCATAGGTGGTAATTTGTGGTCAGATTTTAGTTTTTCTTTTGGTCACTGGAGATCTAGATATGTTTGACTTTTTGGGGAATCCCAATAGACTATATAGATTTCATATTCAAAAAAGACACCTTGAAATGAAAAATAAAGTACCCTGGTTCATTAACTGAAGCACATTGATTTTGTCACAATAAGTTACATTATTAAAATTTATAGTTGTATCTTCGTTCACCCTTCACTTGTTGTAGCAGAGTCCTACTCTGAACCCGATCAAGAAATATAATGAATTTCTTTGATTCTTCCTTTTCCTTCTTTCTTCTCTGTTCTCCTTTTCTTTTTTTCTCTTTTATTCATGCATTCAATTTTTTTCCACTCAGCATATTTTTATTGAAAATATTACCCCTAAATTTAACAAAGGTCCAACAAATTACATAAATTTCAAAATTATTGCATTGTTTTATTTTGACCATTCTGATAATGTATTTGTATACCTATATACTCATTAAATGAAAATAAATTATTACAGACATAACAACTATAATCAGTACTACCATGAGGGTAGGTGAATCTATGTTCTCCTTTCTTCTCCCTACCAGAAGGGGCATAATCATAACATCTAGTGGACCAGCTCAGAGGTAGGACTGTTTCCTCTAGAGCCTCCTGCTACATCCTTCCCTTTAAAAAAAGGGGGTAAAATTTAGCTATGACTTAATAGGTGTAGAGAAGTCTTTTCACCTCTCATGCCAGAACTTTGGGGTCTTAGTGTAGATAGCCTATGAAATACAAAACTACTCATGCACATTTCTGCCCTCCCCCATCTGCACTCTGATCTCAAATAATGGCATAACTGCTGACAAGGAAAAATGAATTTATAAAAAGAAAATTGGTTTTACAAACTACCATAGGTAATGCGGGATAGCAAAATAGGAAATGGTGCTTTTTTCACCTCCACCCAGACTGATGGATGGTGGAGAGAAAAAGGAAAAAAGAGATTTTCCTAACTTTGTGAGAGAGCGCAGCCAAGGGAGAGAGAGTTCACTGCCACTTAAGCTGTTCTTCCAATTGATTTGCTGTGGTCCCATCTATCTGCTTATGGATGATGACACTGGCCATCCCGGGGGAGGTGGCTTGCTTATCACTCTTTGATCAGCCATCTCATCTCAGTGACCAAGGTTCCTGTTTTTCTACTTGCCACATTGCCCTCCCAGACCTAGCTCCTCTTCCATTGGTTAATCAGTCAACATACCATGTATCAGGTACTATACTAAGTGTTGGGAATAAAAAGAAAGGCAAAAAAATGAGTAAGATTTCATCTCTAATTCCCAAATCCATGAGTGATGTTTCCTCCCTCTTCTTCAGGGCTAAATTGTGTGCATGTGTGCATGTGTGTATATGTGCATGGGTGCAGGTGTGTGTGTGTGTGTGTGTGTGTGTGTGTGTATGTGTGTGTGTATGCACGCATCTGTGTAAGGGGAGGGGGAAGACCATATTTCCTAAGATACCTGGCTGTCATAGTTCACAACACTTGGCCATTGAGATGTTCAGCAAGCTGTTACACAAGTTGACCATTTAAAAATAACAAGAACTGAAAATTTACTAGGAATTAATGCTGTCCTAAGGGCAGATATTAAAATGATTTGCAAGGAATTTGACTATGCCTGAGTCTGGAATTGTTGAATTCTTCTTTGATTGTTGCTGCTGCCTATATAATATAAAAACATATAAGTAGAGGTGTCATTGTTTTCATGCATAATATATTGATTCTTGCTAATAAACAAAGCTAATCATGTTCTTTAGGTTAACCAGCCAGCATTATACTTTTTAAGGCTAGTTACATCTTATCACTTCTAGTAGCCTGTGTTTGTTTTGCCCTTCTCAATTAAAGTCGTGATTAATAAAAAGTAGTGATGAATGTGACATCTTGTGTCATCTAACCCAACAGGTTTTTTTTGAACCCTCAAGGTGAAATGCCATAATCAAAACAGTTTATATTTCCTAAATTTTCACCATTGATGGCACTGAGTAACATAATTATGTCTGGGGAGTAGAAATTTGAAAACCTGAGATCTAGCCCCAAAACTACCACTTAATATCTGCATGTCCCCAAGGAAAGTCATTCGACCTCTTCATGTTTCAATTTCCTGTTTGGTAAAGTGGAAATAATATTATGGGCCTTGACTTCCTCATATAGTTATTGTAGGGTTGGGATAAGATAAATCACAAGTGCTTTGTAAAGTCCTATACATATGCAGGTGGTATTACCATGATTACTGATGGTGGTAACAAAAGGTTGTGCAATAGTTTTCCTCCACTACTTTTGTTGTTCATTCATTTTCAATTATGTCATGACCCCATTTGGAGTTTTCTTGGCAAAGATACTGGAGCAGTTTGGGATTTCCTTCTCCAGCTTATTTTACAGATGAGGAAGCTGAGGCATACAGGGTTAAGTGACTTTCCCAGGGCCACACAGCTAGTAAGTGTCTGAGGCCAGATCTGAACTCAGGAAGAGAAGTCTTCCTGATTCCAGGACCAGCACTATATCCACTCTACCATCCACCATGCTTAATTAATCTTTAGAGAATCCATTATCTTGTAATGGTATGGAATAGTTAAGTGATACATCCATTTAAATCTGCTAGGGAAGGTTACATACGTACTGAAGGCATTATCCTCTTGATCTGCTTTCTGAGATACTAGATTTACAATGATGCATCTGCCCACCCATAGAATCTATTCTATTGTGATATTTGCTGTTAAGAAGATACGTGACATAATTTCTTGGTAATGTTGTTGTTTTAATCATGTTTAAAAGGCCTTAGTTTGTGGTGTGATTTGCTCAGTTTTACCCGTGGGAAGAAGGGGGTATCATGTGGGAAAAAAATGAATGCTTTAGTATGGCAAATTCTACATTGAGCTGGCTTTCTTACAATGAATTAATAAAGCCCTGGGAATTGCTTGTGTTTTTGTTCTTGCTGTTGCCTTTAACTTCGATTTTTAAAATGCATCTAAGTTGTGTCCTTCCAGATCTGATCTAGAATGCACAATCATGTCCGACTTAACATTTGCCACTTATTTCTTCCTTTTGGCAGGATGACGAAGTGGTTTTGCAATGTACTGCGACCATCCACAAAGAACAGCAGAAACTATGTTTGGCAGCTGAAGGATTTGGCAACAGGCTCTGTTTCTTGGAGTCTACTTCCAATTCCAAGGTAGGCAGAATGAATTTAGCTTCATTTGAACAATGAAGTTTACTGACTCTGCTAATGTTTTCTGTCACTTACCAACTTTCTCCCCCTCAGACCTCACAAAACATTTATTTGGCAGCCCTCTCATAGGCTTATCATGTAACATCATGCATTAAGGTTATCTGTGTTAGTCTGTTTTTTCTCCTTTTAGACTTATTTAAGCTCCTTAACAGCAAAGAACAATGCCTTTCTTTGCGCATCAACTCAGAGTAATTCTGTGCAGTCAGTTACATTAAATTCTAGTGAATTAATTATCAAAACAATTCATTCCCTATAGAAATAGCAAATAGAATTGACCAAGAGAAAAAAAACCCATCAATTTCTCTAGGAGAATGGGTTAGGTGAAAAATAGTATGCAGTAATTTTAATAAAAATAAAAACATAGTTTTAGCATTCTAATACTTTGTTATTAAAATGTGTAACAAGGTGGGCAGAGCCAAGATGGTGGCAGGAAAGCAGGGACTTGCCTAAATACTCCCCCAAATCCCTCTAAACACCTGTAAAAAATGGCTCTGAACAAATTCTAGAGCTGTGGAACCCACGAAATACCACAGGGAAACAGGACTCCAGCCCAGGAGAGCCTGGATGGTTGCCGGGAAGGGTCTATCCACAGTGCTGAGAGGGGAGGGCAGGCCAGCCAGATCTTGAGTCAGCCAGCTAGAACAGGCCTTGGGGCCACGAAACAGTGAGCTATGGCGGTTACCAGACCTTTCAACCCACAAACACCAAAAAGCAGGTTGGGGGAAACTTCAGGATTGAGTTCAGAGCAGTCCAGCTGCCAGCTCTGGGGGTGGAGGAAGTGGTGCAGCGGTGCCCATAGTAGCAGCAGGAACCTCCTGAGGTTGCTCCCGGAGCTCCAGTGTCAGCTGCTTCCTGAGTCCCTGGCTTACATGGTGGGAGGAATCTAGCAGCGGATCAGAGTAGGAGTGCAAGGAGCACTTTGTGGGCACAAAGGCAGATTCTCTTGCTGTGCCCTGCTCAGATCCATATTGCGGTCCTGGCTAGAGGTATTTGGGGGAGGAGGAGCACTGTTGTGACAGAGCCTGGGGTGACAGTGGAGTAGAAGTCGCTCTGAAAACAGCAGTGCTTGGACCCTAAAGCTTGGGACAAAGTACTCTCTTCTCTACAAGCAGTCACATCCTGACAAAAAGCTCAAGGGCCAAGTAGTTGGCTGGGAACATGAACAGGCAGGAAAAACAAACTCAGACTCAAACTCAGACTCAAACTCAAGCTCTAGATTCCTTTTTTGGTGACAAAGAAGATCTAAACATACAGCCAGAAGAAGTCAACAAAGTCAAAGAGCCTACATTAAAAGCCTCCAAGAAAAATTTGAATTGGGCTCAGGCCATGGAAGAGCTCAAAAAGAATTTGGAAAAGCAAGTAAGAGAAGAAGAGAAAAAAACTGGGATGAGAAATGAGGGTGATGCAAGAAAACCATGAAAAAAACAAGTCAATGACTTGCTAAAGGAGACCAAAAAAATACTGAAGAAAATAACACCTTAAAAAATTGACTAACCCAAATGGCAAAAGAGCTCCAAAAAGCCAATGAGGAGAAGAATGCCTTGAAAGGTAGAATTAGCCAAATGGAAAAGGAGGTCCGAAAGACCACTGAAGAAAATACCACCTTAAAAATTAGATTTGAGCAAGTGGAAGCTAGTGATTTATGAGAAATCAAGATTTTATAAAACAGAACCAAAGGAGTAAAAAAATGGAAGACAATGTGAAATATCACATTGGAAAAACCACTGACCTAGAATATAGATCTGGGAGAGATAGTTTAAAAATTATTGGACTACCTGAAAGCCATGATCAAAAAAAGAGTCTAGACATCATCTTTCAAGAAATTATCAAAGAGAACTGCCCTGATATTCTAGAGCCAGAGGGTAAAATAGAAATTGAAAGAATCCATCCATCTTGAAAAAGTTCCCCAAAAGAAAACTCCTAGGAATATTGTTGCCAAATTCCAGAGTTCCCAGGTCAAGGAGAAAATATTGAAAGCAGCCAGAAAGAAACAATTTGAATATTGCGGAAACATAATCAGAATAATACAAGATCTAGCAGCTTCTACATTAAGGGATCTAAGGGCTTGGAATACGAAATTCCAGAGGTCAAACGAGCTAGGATTAAAACCAAGAATTACCTACCCAGCAAAACTGAGTATAATGCTCCAAGGCAAAATATGGATTTTCAATAAAATAGAGGACTTTCAAGCTTTCTCAATGAAAAGACCAGAGCTGAATAGAAAATTTGACTTTCAAATACAAGAATCAAGAGAAGCATGAAAATGTAAACAAGAAAGAGAATTCATAAGGGACTTACTAAAGTTGAACTGTTATGTTTACATTCCTACATGGAAAGATGATGTGTGTAATTCGTGAGACCTTTCTCAGTATTAGGGGAATTGAAGGGAATATAGACAGCGGGCACAGGATGAGTTGAATATAAAGGGATGATATCTAAAAAAATGAAATAAATTTAAAGGATGAGGGAGGAATTTATTAAGAGAGGAAGAAAGGGAGAGATGGAATGGGGTAAATTATCTCACATAAAAGTGGCAAGAAAAAGCAGTTCTGTTGGAAAGGAAGAGGGGGAAAATGAGGGGGAATGAATCTTACTCTCATTGGATTCAACTCGAGGAGGGAAACACACACACACTCAACTGGGTATCTTACTCCACAGGAAAGTAAGGGGAAAGGGATAAAAAGGGGGGATGATAGAAGGGAGGACAGATGGGGGAGGAGGTAATGAAAAGCAAACACCTTTGAAAAGGGACAGGGTCAAGGGAGAAAACTGAATAAAGGGGGACAGGATAGGATGGAAGGAAATATGGCTAGCCTTTCACAACATGAGCATTGTGGAAGTGTTTTGCATAATGATACATGTGTAATCTCTGTTGAATTGCTTGCGTTCTTAGGGAGGGTGGGTGGGAAGGGAAGAGGGGAGAGAATTTGGAACTCAAAGTTTTAAAAGCAGTTGCTTAAAAAAAAAGTTGGGTTTTTTTGCATGCAGCTGGGAGACAAGTTATATAGGGAATGGGGCATAGAAATCTATCCTGCCCTACAAGAAAGTAAGCGAAAAGGGGATGGGGGCGGGGAGTGGGGTGAAAGAGGGGAGGGCTGCCTGGGGAACAAGGCAATCAGAATATACGCCATCTTGGAATGGGGGGAGAGTAGAAATGTGGAGGAAATTTGTAACCCAAAATCTTGTGGAAATCAATGTTGAAAATGAAAATATTAAATAAAATAAAACCTTAACTACATATATATATTAAACAAGATTTAAGCATAGATAGTTATAAGAAGAATTATATTCTTCTCTGAACATGAAAATGTGGAGCTTTTTTGTAAATGCTCATAGGATCCTAGACCAATTGTCTGAAAGGACCTTAAAGGTTATCTACTTCATCTTCTCATTTTATAGATGAGGAAACTGAGACTTTGGGAGAGTAAGTAATTTTCCCAAGGTTACAGAGGTAGTATATATCCATAGTGGGATTTGAACTCAGGTCCTCTGATTTTAGAGCTAATGTCCTTTCCACTATACCAAGATGTCATTTTTCTTCTATTTTTCCCATTTTTAATTTCATAATTGTCAAGTATGGAGACATTTGGCCCTGTATATCACTCAGGAGGCAACATTTATTAATTTTCTGCTAGTTCTTTACCACCTGTTGTTTTTCAACATATGGTCATATGATAAAGGGGCTTTAGTTATTGTATAAAAATTCTAGGTAGCCTAGAGATCAGTTGTATAGATAAGTTGTCAGCAACCTAAACAATGAAGTAGGACTGGGTATCACATTTTAAATTGGCCAACTATGACTCATTCCTAGTCGCTAAGCCCACATTTCCAGTGGGTGATGATGCCCTAGTTACTGGCAATTTATAGCTCTATTTATGATTGGCTTGTCATCTTTCCTGCTAAAAAACTACATTTTGACAAAGCTTTGGACACCAATCATCAAAAATAGAATACAAAAGTAATTACAGTGCAACAGAACAGATCCAGCTTGTCTTGATTCCTTAGTCCCTTAATGATAAAAAAAATAACCCAGGAACCCATGAGTAAGTTATGAGAACAACCAAATAGCAGTTAGAGATAATGTGGTTACAGGAGATAGAGCACTGGCCTAGGAGTCAGGAGGTCTGGGTTCTGGTCCTGTTTCTGCCACTAAATAGGTTGGGTAAGATGGTTAACCATTCTAGGCCTAATTTCCTCATTTGCAAATTTGAGAGTTGGGATTAAATAATGTTTCCAAGGTCCCTTCAAGCTCCCATAAATAAAAATGTTCCATTATTCTTTGTTATTTGGCGATGGTAAAAAAAAGGAGGGGGGAGTGGAGTTTAGTTCAGTACAACATTAAAATGAAACAATGTCAAGGTGATGACTCATGGTTACAATATATAAACTTGAGTTCCAGTATTCTCTCACAGATACTTTGGCATTGGATTGCCCTTGGTAGAAAATTGAGTTACCTAATTTTTTTACTTGCCTCATCCTACATTTATTATATAGATAGGAATAGTAGAATGATTGTTGACAATAAATGCCCAGCTACTAAGTGCTATGAATATATACATACATACATACATACATATTTTTTTTTCTGGATATCATCCAAGAAACATTTTAAATTTCAGAATCTTTTAATCTAATGTGTGATTTGCTTTTCCAGTATAACCATGTTCCACGGCTTTAGGATATTTAATAGAACTGATCTAGACCTTCTGTCTGTGAGAGACTTGCTTACAATTTCTGCATAGAGTTGCCTGAAGAAAATGTATGCATTTCAGTGAAAATATATGTTGTCAGCCTGAAAATCCACAGATTTCTATTTAGTATGTATTCCATTTATTTCAGTTATGATAAGGAAACTGACCTTTTGGCTTTTAACAGAAGTGCTAAACTGAAAACTATTCCCTTTGAATCAAAATGCCCTCTTGTGGTGTTAAAAGTATCTTTTCCAAGAAAATCCTAAATGGGGTCATGAAGAGTTAGACGTGACTGAAATGACTGAACAACAAATAGTTATTAGGTATTTAGGTAGCCTGAAGCTCTTTTCTATAGTAAGTAGTTTTAAATGATGTTACTTCTGTTTTAGGCAATGAAAAATATTATCTCAATATATCTGTTTATCTGTTTACAAATTCTGATGAACTAAACTAGAAAGTGGAAGTTTTTTTGCCACCATTAATATTTTCATTCCTAAGGTGAATCAAGTAACAGTTTGTCCTGTTTGGTGTTTGCTTTTTCAAGTAAGATTTTTATTCTTGTAAAATTGGCTCCTAGTGGGCATAAATTGAAATAATATTTATAAAGCACTTTACAAATCATAGAGGTGAACAAAATAGTTAGTGGAAAACATTTCTTTATATTCATTAATCCCATTTCTTCGCCTGTTCTTATGCTGTTTTTAGAAGATCCATTCTAAAGGGAGGGGACTGCTACTACTTCTAGCTACCCATTATAGGATATTTGAAATCATACTTCTGACTTTCATAGTTTCCAGTTTTCTCTTCTGTCAGAGCAGTAGTAGAGTATGATTCTCCATCCTTTCTTTCTTTTAACTTTTCATTTTCTTAATAAATGATTTTTGGAGAAATGGAGAAAAGATGCAAATAGATAGTCTCTAAGTAATGATTGAATATTTTAGGTACCTGCCATGGCTTCCTTAAAGAAGCAATTTACTCTTGGTGTCCAATTATAATCAATTAGGCATGTGATACAAAAGAATCGATCAGCCTGATTTTTTATAAATATTCATGTACATTTCCACGGATATCAGAGAAGTATTTTAATCAACCCAAACTGACAAGGTGAGTTGTGAAGTGATGAAAAAGGTGAGGTAGCATTTGATTAAGCTTTGAGCATGATGCAAAACTACTCTTTTGTGAAAGATTTTTGCGCGGGTGTTTAGTCTGAAGATTTCATTAGCTTCCAGCCTCTGTCCATCTCACTTTTCAGATTCAGGAGAAGCTGCTTTCTTCAACAGCAAGCAAATGCCATTACATAAAAAGATCCTATTTAAATGAAACTAGATGCTCTTCCCTATCCACTGTAATATCCTCTACAAAGAGAGAGAATCTTGTTTTCAATTCCTTCACCAAAAAATCACTGCTGCTGCTCAGTTTGCTTGCGGGGACTGATTCAAAAAGCCTAGTCTTTTATTCACTGCGTGGATTTATGCTTCTTGAACAGAGAAAGAAAAGTGAAGGGATTGAATTAGGTGATCTCTAAGGTCTCTTCCAGCTTTATATTCTATGATTCTGAGGCTGGTCTATAACTAACCTAGGCAGACTGAAGCAGGAGACCTTAGTTTGTTGGTTTGAAAAGGCTGTCAAACAGGAGAGTGAACTCATTAACTAAAGCAGTAGGGAAAATAGTTCATTTTTATCAATTTCCCTTTCTTTGGTGTCATTTCCCCAAATTTATTGGGAAATCATGATGGTACATTATGTAGTAATCTTTCATTTTTACTGACATCCTCTAAGGGTATTTATTATTCACTCTCATAAAAATGTGTTGTTGATTATTAATGATGTATAATCATTGTGATGATCAGGATGAACTCTTCTTATTCAGGGGAAACATTTTAGATAATAAAAATGTTAATACAAGAGTAATTGCTGGTAGCTAGAAGAAATAGCCATTTTAAAATGAAGTCTTGTGTCTAACAAATACTTATTCAATTATAGTTTGAATTGGACAAACATTTATGAAATATCTATTCTGTCCAAACTGTGAACTAGGTATTGGGGGGAGATGTAAGGTTTATCTGTCACAGTGCTTCTTTCATGTCTTATAGTCCAATAAGGTATTAAAAACATTTACAGATAATTATAATACATAATAATACATGAGAAATAGAACAATGCAATTTTCTTTCATCTTTCAGCTCACTTGTGGGATGTACTACGTGTTTTCCAAATTTATGCATTAAAAAGATCTTTAATAAGTGACTTTACTCCATAAAATCATGTTGTTGTTCCTACACTGAAAATATAGTACGTGAATGAAAAGAAAATAGCTATTGCAAATTAGGGTTTGGAACAATTTAGTGCAAAGGGAGGAGAAAGAAACGAGACAATGACAGGGAAAGTGTCTGACTTTTCAGCATTTTTCCTGGTGTTTGCTTAGGAGCACTTTTGCTGTATTTATATAATTAATTTTTTTTCTTTTTCTCATTATTCAAGAGAAAGTGAGGCAATTGATGACTATGGAGGAAAGAAGATTAATTTTATTGTAATTCTTTGTGAATATTCAATTTGTTTTATATAACTGAATCACAAGTAAAGCAGAATTCTGGTGTTCAAGGGTAGTAAAAAGTAAAACTCTAGATACTTAAAACTTATAAATGCTGCATTTGGGCAAAAAAAGGGCAGTGTTGAATCATAATAAGAAAGAAGAATGGTTATGAATAAGACAGTGAAACAATTTCCTCAAAATAATTTTCCTCTGGTGTTGGCATGATTATTTTATCTGATGCCAAATATAAAGCAAAAATAATATGCAGGAGATGGTTGTAGGAGAGAGTGTTGTATAACTGTTGATACCACCTAGTGTGTTAGGCAGTATAATCAGAGATGGGGAAATCAAGGAAAGATGCAGAATTCAAAGTGAGAGGTGAAAATTTATTTCTTTTCAAAAACAATATAAAAGTGTTAAAATATTATAGGAAATATCTCAGTAGACTTTTCTCTGAGGAGCTAAAATTCTTTTTAAAAATCATTTAGGGAATTCTAATAGTATATCTAGAATATAGAAGGTAAGGATTGTATTATTAAAATTCTCAAATATGCCTATCCTGCCCCAACCTCTCTGAGGATCTCCAATCTCACATCTCCAATTGCCTTTCAGACATTGAATTCAAACTCTAAATGGATGTCCAGTAGACATTTTAAACTCAGCATGTCCCAAACTGAATTCATTATCTTTCCCCCTAAACCTTTCCATTGCCAGCTTATACCTTGCAACCTAAGTATAACCCTGACTCCTCACTATCTCACACTCCCATACACAAGTTGTTGCCAAAACCTGTTGATCTCACCTTTGCAACTTCTCTTTGCAATGTTCTTTACCTCCCCCCCCAAACCTTTCTCCTCTGATACTGCCACCATTCTATAGTCTGAGGTTTTTTCACTGTCTGTTCATTTTCCTAGTTAATTACTTGACTTCTGAGCTCTCTGTCAAAGTATGACTGCTTCTAGAGTGGAGAATGCTCTGTCCTGAGCTTTAGGGGTTTTGTACAGCTGTCTTTAGAGCTACTTCCAGGCACCTGTAAATTTTCCGTTCTTCTGAGGTGGTATGATCCAAGGAGAGGTATACTGTCACCATTGTGGTACAAGCAATCATTAACTCATATTTGGAGTATTGCAATAGCCTGCTGGTGGGTATGCCACTTCTAGTGTCTTTAAGCCATTCCAATCTGTCCTCCATTCAGCTGCCAAAGTGATTTTCCTAAAGCTTACGTCCAAATGTGTCACCTCTCTACTCAGTAAACTCCAATGGCTTCCTATCACCTCCAGGATCAAGTACAGAATTCTCTGTGGCAAAGCCCTTCACAACCTGGCACTCCCCCACTCCTTTCTTGTCTTCTTATAGTTACTCCCTACCATATACTCTTCCATCCAGTAACGCTAGTCTCCTTGCCACTTCATGAATAAGACATTCTATCTCTTGGATCCAGGCATTTACTCTGACTGTCCCCTATGTCTGGAATGTTCTCCTTTATCTCTATTTGCTAGCTTCTCTGGCTTCCAAGTCCCAACTAAAATCCTATCTTCTATAGGAAGGCTTTCCCAATCCCTCTTAATTTTTATACTTTCCCTCTACTATTATTTCCTATGTATTCTATATATCACTTGTTTGTACATTTTGTTTGTTTGTTTTCTCCTTTACTAGATTGTTAGCTTCTTGAGGGTAAGAACTATCTTTTGCCTCTTTTTGTATCCCCAGTGCTTAGCACAGTGTCTGGCACATAGTAGTTATTTAATAAATGTTCATTAACTATTAGAAAAGGAAAAAATGTTCAGTTTATATAGTCTTTCAAGTTCTATAGTTTTGTGTGTTGTACCTCTTAATGGACAAAAATATGTATATGGTCACAATAAGCTGATAATTCTTGGCAGTCTAAGTCTTCCAAGTGCTTGCAGATAATTAGATAATGTGACATGATTTCCTAATTGGCATGTTTAAATGAAAGAACAACAATTAGGGTCTGTGTTGGAAAAAAAGTTTTCTTCTTTGTACTGGAGAGCTAGTTAATTCCAGGATGTCAATTTCAGCTAGAATTGTGCATTTTTGGAAGTTACACCAATTAGCATGCTTGTTAATTTTTTTCTACTTTAACCAATAAAAAAAGGTATAGCCATCATCCTTCTGCTTCAAGCAGTTAATTTTGCATGTCTATAAGTAATGCTTCCAGAGTAAATATTCATATTTAATGAACATAATACGCTAATCTTATGTAAATGGATGGAGGATACTTTTCACAGGGATCTTTATAGTCATGCTTAATTTAATATTTTAAATAATAAATTATATTTTGTATGCTAGTGTATAATTCAAAGATATTATTCCTTTACAGGCAATTGATTTTGTGTGTGTGTGTGTGTGTGTGTGTGTGTGTGTGTGTGTGTGTAATTGTAGGCAAACAATGAACAGTGAGTCACACATTGGGATTCTTATCTCTTCAAATGACCTCAATAAGGATAATCAAACATTTTAATAAATTTGTTATACTGAAATAAATTGCATGTGATACACAAAAATTTATCTTTAAATTACTGAATTTAAATGTTTTATCAGTGCTAGATACAAGAATGTATTAAATTCTTAGTATCTTAAGTATTACGGAACATACACTAGAAACAAGAAGCGTTGTTTTAAGTCAACTAGCTTATAAGCTAGTTGGGGAAAGATGTTTATAAAGACCCTCAGGAAAGGAGTACGCAGCTTATTTGTTTGTTTAGTGGGACTGGGTCTCCTTATCTTCACCAGGCTGGGCACAGTGACTCCTCATGGGCCTAATCCCAATGCTAATTAGCATGGAAGCTTTTATATGCTCCATTTCTGACTTGGACTAGTTTACCTCTCTTTAGGCAGCCTGGTGGCCCTCTGGTTCCCAGAGCTCATAATATTAGTGCTGGACTTAGTATGGAGGCCTGATTGACTTTATCCCTACTGTAGTTCAGAATTCCCACACTTAAGTGATCCACCAGCATCAGCCTCCCTAACAATAAGGCTACAGGTGTGTGCCACCACAGCAGGCAAAAAGACAGTATATAAACCAGTGTTGGAATGTGAAGCCTAGATTGTAAATGATATAGGACTTCAAAGAAAGAAAAGATCATTTTGTACTAGACTAGTCAGGGAAAATTATAGGGTTAACTGAGGCTATGGAACACATTTTGTTTTTATTTTTAAATTTTTTGTAAAGCTCACTAGCCTCTATGGCAATCAGACCCAGAGTAGCCTCTACCTGAGCACCATGCTCTAACAAACTGTACTTAACTTATCCACTCTCTTTCTTGAGGCTTCTATGAACACTATGAAAAAATCCTCATAATAAGTGAAAAGATAATGGCAGGATGAAAGTAATCAAAATGGCCCTTAATGAGGAGAATGAAACTTTTTTCTCAGAGTTCAATTTTGCTGTGACTGTGGGTGTAAATGTATGTGTACCTGCGGGTAAGAAGAAACTAGCAGATATATGTACAAATGTGCTCAAAACTACTTTTTCTTGATTTAAAAAATCATACTTTTATTCCTTAGAGTTAGGTTTCAGGTATAATTAGACAAATTTTGAATTTCAGAGATAAAATCAAATATACATATATGTATGTGTGTGTGTGTGTGTGTGTGTGTGTGTGTGTGTATGGAAAACTTTCTAATGTGTTATTCAATTTTGTTATATGTGTGTATTTCATATGTTAAATTCTTTTATACCATGTGTTTTTCTTTTTCCCCATTTTTTCTTGGTTGTAGAATGTTGAATGCTGGTATTAATGAGTGTCTTTGGGAGTAGTTTTACCCCTTTAGTATCTTTCTTTTTTAATAATGGAGAGGTGAGCCATGTACCTCTGAGAGGAAGGAGCCAAGAAACAGTATTTTTACTCTCTCTCAGAGGACTTGAATGGTGGCAGAAGCCTTGTACTATGCAATTGGAAAATGATAAAGCTAGGGCATGACACAACCTTTAATTTGTTAAATGGAATCTTTGAATAAGAAATAAGATTGTAGACCATAATCACAATGAGTTTCTGAGTAAAGTCAGAGTAGGAGCTTTCTGAGGGGGTGAGGGGAGACAGAAACGGAGAAAAGGGACAGAGACAGAGAGAGTGATAGGTAGAGACAGAAAGGGATGGAGAGACAGAAAGAGAAGGAGAGAGAGATAGAGACAGAGACACAGAGAGACACAGAGAAAGAGAGATATTCTTCAGTTCTATTGACATAAGTCTCTCAAAGCCACAAGACAGTAAGTAGTTTCTGGCACCCTAGAACTGCTAAAAAACAAAAAGTTTTGTGCCATGACAGTTATTATTCTGCCATTGTGAATATTTAATGTTCTCATTGGGGCTTTTAGGAGAATATGTTTTACCAGCACATGTAGTGCCATTATATTGTAAACCAAGCCCAGGAATTTTAATTATGCTGAAGGCTCTGGGTACTAGAGCTGCTGACAAATTCATAATGTGTTTTAAATCACTGTGCTAGAAAGTACAAATTAAAGGTTTGACCTGGAATAAGCACTTTTAAAATGTTTTGGAAAATAACTTCTTTGGGTGAGGCTTGTTCTGGTATGTTCATCTGAAGAATATGGTTCAATTTATTTTCATAAGGTATCCATCTATTCATTAGGCACTTCACTACTATGTAGTAGGGAAATACATACATACATACATACACACACACACACACACACACACCCCTAAACTCAAGCAAAAATCTGAAGCTGTGGGTTCCAATCTTGTCCCTATACTTACTAGTAGTCTATGTGATTTGGGGATGGGCACTTAAACTCTCTAGTTTTCTCCTCAATAAAACAGATGTAATGCATGTCCTAACTTCTCAGGGCTGTTAGGAGTGCTAAATGAGATAAGGTACATGACAACATCTTGACTATAAAACATAACACAAGACTAATTAACACACATAGTATGACTACCATTCTGCCTATGTAAATTGTCAAAAGAGATATGGTAGGAAAATAATATTGCCTCTAATTTACTTACTAAATTCCCATGGTAGAGATAATAATTTTGAGGTATTAGGTAGAGGTGATAATCTCAAGTAATTCCAGGTATTAGAAATGTTAACCATGTGGCTTTTACGTAGATGGTAGGTATTTTGAAGGCAGGGTTCTGATCGTCTACTTCACAGTGTTGATGCCATAATCACATGCTCTTTGTACACTCTGGTAACATTAATTAAATGGAAAAATTGATTATTTATAAAAATTGTCATATAATTCTATTCCTCTTTTGAACAATATATTAAAAAGTTTTTTCCTTATTACTTTTTTTTTTGGCTCTGGGCATTTTCTTTTTTCTTTCTTTTTTTTTAGTTTATTTATTCATTTGTTTGTTTATTTATTTATTTAATATTTTTAGTTTTCAGCATTGATTTTAACAAGAGTTTGAATTACAAATTTTCTCCCCATTTCTACCCTCCCCCTACTACAAGATGGCATATATTCTGATTGCCCCGTTACCCAGTCAGCTGTCCCTTCTGTCACCCCTCTCCCCCCATCCCCTTTTCCCTTACCTTCTTGCAGGGCAAGATAGATTTCTATGCCCCATTGCCTGTATATCTTCTTTCCTAGTTGCATGCAAAAACTGCTTTTTGAACATCTGCTTTTAAAACTTTCAGTTCCAAATTCTCTCCCCTCTTCCCTTCCCACCCCACCTTGTGAAAGACTAACTGTATTTTGCTCCTTCCTATCCTATCACCCTTTGTTCGATTTTTATTTTATTCCTCTTTTGAACAATATATTAAAAAGTTTTTTCCTTATTTCTTTTTTTTTTGGCTCTGGGCATTTTCTTTTTTCTTTCTTTTTTTTTTAGTTTATTTATTCATTTGTTTGTTTATTTATTTATTTAATATTTTTAGTTTTCAGCATTGATTTTAACAAGAGTTTGAATTACAAATTTTCTCCCCATTTCTACCCTCCCCCTACTACAAGATGGCATATATTCTGATTGCCCCGTTACCCAGTCAGCTGTCCCTTCTGTCACCCCTCTCCCCCCATCCCCTTTTCCCTTACCTTCTTGCAGGGCAAGATAGATTTCTATGCCCCATTGCCTGTATATCTTCTTTCCTAGTTGCATGCAAAAACTGCTTTTTGAACATCTGCTTTTAAAACTTTCAGTTCCAAATTCTCTCCCCTCTTCCCTTCCCACCCCACCTTGTGAAAGACTAACTGTATTTTGCTCCTTCCTATCCTATCACCCTTTGTTCGATTTTTCTCCCTTGACCCTGTACCTTTTCAAAAGTTTTTGCTTTTGATTGCCTCTTCTCCCATATGCCCTCATTTCTATCATACCCCCTTTTTATCTCCTTCCTCCTTCTTTCCTGTGGGGTAAGATATCCAATTGAGTGTGTATGTTATTCCCTCCAGAAGTCAAATCCAATGAGAGCAACATTCACTCATTCCCCCTCACCTGCCCCCTCTTCCCTTCCTACAGAACTGCTTTTTCTTGCCACTTTTATGTGAGATAATTTACTCCATTCTATCTCTCCCTTTCTCCCTCTCTCAACACATTCCTCTCTCATCCCTTAATTTGATTTTTTTAAGATATCATCCCTTCATATTCAACTCACCCTGTACCCTCTGTCCATATATATATATATATATATATATATATATATATATATATATATATATACCCTTCAGCTACCCTAATACTGAGGTCTCATGAATTTTACACATCATCTTTCCATGTAGGAATGTAAACAAAACAGTTCAGCTTTAGTAAGTCCCTTATGATTTCTCTTTCTTGTTCATCTTTTCATGTTTCTCCTGATTCTTGTGTTTGAAAGTCAAATTTTCTATTCAGCTCTGGTCTTTTCACTGAGAAAACTTGAATGTCCTCTGTTTTATTGAAAGTACATATTTTGCCTTGGGGCATGATACTCAGTTTTTCTGGGTAGGTGATTCTTGGTTTTAATCCTAGCTCCATTGGCCTCTGGAATATCATATTCCAAGCCCTTCAATCCCTTTATGTAGAAGCTGCTAGATCTTGTGTTATTCTGATTGTGTTTCCACAGTACTCGAATTGTTTCTTTCTGACTGCTTGCAGTATTTTCTCCTTGATCTGGGAGCTCTGGAATTTGGCAACAATGTTCCTAGGAGTTTTCTTTCTGGGATCTTTTTCAGGAGGTGATCAGTGGATTCTTTCAATTTCTATTTTACCCTCTGGCTCTAGAATATCAGGGCAGTTCTCCTTGATAATTTCTTGAAAGATGATGTCTAGGCTCTTTTTTTGATCATGGCTTTCAGGTAGCCCAATGATTTTTAAATTCTCTCTCCTGGTTCTATTTTCCAGGTCAGTTGTTTTTCCAATGAGGTATTTCACATTGTCTTCCATTTTTTCATTCCTTTGGTTTTGTTTTATATTATCTTGATTTCTCATAAAGTCATTAGCTTCCACTTGCTCTAGTCTAATTTTAAGGTAGGATTTTCTTTAGTGGTCTTTTAGACCTCCTTTTCCATTTGTCTAATTCTGCCTTTCAAGGCATTCTTCTCCTCCTTGGCTTTTTGGAGCTCTTTTGCCATTTGGGTTAGTCTATTTTTTAAGGTGTTATTTTCTTCAGTATTTTTTTGGTCTCCTTTAGGAAGTCATTGACTTGTTTTTCATGGTTTTCTCACATCATTCTCATTTCTCTTCCCAATTTTTCCTCTACTTCTCTTACTTGCTTTTCCAAATCCTTTTTGAGCTCTTCCATGCCCTGAGACCAGTTCATGTTTTTCTTGGAGGCTTTTGATGTAGGCTCTTTGACTTTGTTTACTTCTTCTGGCTATATGTTTTGACCTTCTTTGTCACCAAAGAAAGATTTCAAAGTCTGAATCTGAATCTGAGTCCATTTTCACTGCCTGGCCATGTTCCCAGCCAATTAACTTGACCCTTGAGTTTTTCGTTGGGGTATAACTGCTTGTAGAGTAGAGAGTATTTTGTCCCAAGCTTGAGGGGCTGCACTGTTGTTTTAAGAGCTATTTCTACACAGCAAGCTCTGCCACACCAGTGCTCCTCCTCCCCCAAGAACCACTGAGCCGGATCGGGACTCAGATCTGAGCAGGCTTTGCACTCCTGTTCTGATCTGCCACTTAATTCCTCCCACCAACTGGGCCTGGGGCCAGAAGCAACTGCAGCTGTAGTTCTGTAGCTGCATCACCTCTGCTGCTCCCAGGGAGGTGACTGAACTGCAAACTCCTTTCACTCTGTCCCAGAAGTTTTCTTTCCACTAACCTTCTCTGTTGTCTTTGGTGTTTGTGGGTTGAGAAGTCTGGTAACTGCCACAGCTCACTGATTCAGGGTGCTAGGGCCTGTTCTGCCTGGCTCCCAGTCTGGTTGGTCTGGGCACAGCCCATGCTGGGCTCTGCTCCTCTCTGCTCCCAGCTCCGTGGGATAGACCTTACCCAGTGACCATCCAGGCTGTCCTGGACTGAAGCCCTGCTTCCCTCTGGTATTTCGTGGGTTCTTCAGTTCTAGAATTTGTTCAGAGCCATTTTTTATAGGTTTTTGGAAGGACCTGGGGGAGAGCTTTAGGCCAGTCCTTGCTTTCCAGCCACCATCTAAGTTTTTTCCTTATTTCAAGCCTACATTTGACCATTTTTAATTTCTACCTGTTCTGCCTAGCTCTGCTTTCTAGGGCCAACTATACCAAATCCATTTCTCTTCTAATTAAATCCTTTAAGAGAAGTTAAGTGGGTCACGTAGCTATAAGATGGCTTAGGAGAATTTGAACCCATCCATGTGTGTTCCTTTTGAGTTGACTTATTATTTCTTCCTTAAATTAACTAACATATCTCTTCCCTTGAGCCATCCTAGGTAATCATTTAAAATGGTGAGGTACTCTCTTAATCCAGAGAACCCCACAAAATCATGCAAGTCAAGGGGTTCAAATCTCGAGGTCCACTTCAAGAACACCCGTGAAACAGCCCAAGCTATCAAGGGCATGCATATCCGAAAAGCTACCAAGTATTTGAAAGATGTCACATTGAAGAAACAGTGTGTTCCCTTCAGTCGGTATAATGGTGGAGTTGGCAGGTATGCCCAGGCTAAGCAGTGGGGTTGGACACAGGGTCGTTGGCCCAAAAAGAGTGCTGAATTCTTGCTGCATATGCTTAAAAATGCTGAGAGTAATGCAGAACTGAAGGGTTTGGATGTGGATTCTCTTGTCATTGAGCATATCCAGGTTAACAAGGCTCCCAAAATGTGACGGCGTACTTATAGGGCTCATGGTCGAATCAACCCATACATGAGTTCTCCTTGTCATATTGAGATGATACTCACTGAAAAGGAACAAATTGTTCCTAAACCAGAAGAGGAGGTTGCTCAAAAGAAAAAGATATCCCAGAAGAAACTGAAGAAACAAAAGCTTATGGCACGGGAGTAAATAATGACATTAGAGTGCAAATAAAAAGCAAAATGAAAACAAAAAAAAATTAACTAACATATTGCTTGATATCAAATCTTTAAAATATGTAAGTCCTAGCTTTTGGAAGATTAGTTTGGACCCTGATCAAGGATGATACTTAAATTTATGAAATGTTCCACATATTTTAAAGAAGCAGTCTGATATAGTAGATAAAATCCTGCCCTTGGAGTCAGGGAGACTTGGTTCTAAATCTTGACTCAGATACTTACTAGTGTATCAAGGGCACTTGTTGAACTAAGTGCTAAGGAGCCCATTTTTGGTTACCAACACACTCTCTCTGTCTCTCTCTGTCTCTTTCTCTCTCTCTCTTATTCCCTCCCTCATAATATCTTGTTTCATATTTATTTGTAAATTTCAAGGGGGTTAGTGATTGTATTTTAATTATAGATAAAGGTCATTCACTAGTTCAGGGGAAAGGTCAGCACCCTGAACCATGGGGAAAATACAAGCAGAGAAATATTAGCACAGAGATCTAATAGACAGGGCTCCAACAATCTAAACAAAGTAATAGATGCATTATCACCAGACAGGGAGTACCAACATCTAGGTTCACAAAGGGGGGCAGACCTTAACAATGGCTACCCAGAGTCTGGTCTGGCTATATCAGAAAGACCTCAGGTGAACATTCTTCCCATGAGTGAGTCCCAAAGCATAATCTCACTTCAGAATATATGTATACTTTTGGCTAATAGGCTCAGAGCCAGAAGGCATCACAATGCTCCTGACTCAGTGACTAATTAGCTTAGTACCAAAAGGTGTGAAAGCCTTCCTGAAAGCAAGCCTCCCCTTAAGCAATGTTTCCCTTAGGCAAGTTGCAAGTGCCTCCCTCAATGGGCTATGTGACTCAAGATCTATCACAGCTGTGAACTGGGCCAAAGTCAAAGCAGCAAGACATCCATGGTTGAAATACCTGTGTACCTTTAGACCTGGGAACATGGCCCCTGTTCCAAGGAAAAAAGGGGACATTTGGTCACATAGGTCTATTAATGGACTGGAAAGATCTTATATCCCATTAGCTTTACAACTAGTTATGTGACCCTCGACAATTATCTTAACCCCTCTGCGCCTCAATTTCTTCATCTGTAAAATGGAAAGTGTTGGTAAGCGTAGTGGTTGATAAGATTCCTTATAGATCTAAATCTGTGGTTGTATGAATTCTATTCTTTTCTCTGTATTCTTACTACATCTTCAATTTATATGATAGACAGGTATGATAACTTAGAGGAGAACAGTCTAAATGTAAGACACTTCAAAAAACTATTCTAGATTCTCTCATTGACTTAATGGGCCACCTTGGACTCATTGTTAAAGACATTAAAATGTACCATTCTGCCACATAGCTCTGTCATGAGGACTGCAAACTTCAGTGACTCCCTTCTACTGTACAGCATCAAAAGCTTTGGCAAACAGTGTTTTCAGTATGCAGAAGGAATCTAAGAGAAAATGACTCAATATTTCTCTTTTGCACGTTGCTCTTAGTTGACCATGATTTACCCTGCAATGCTGTCCTTTTCTGCTCACACTGGTCTGATGTGAGCAGAGGGCTAAAAATGATAGAGTCATAGATTTCAAGCTTGAAAAGGACTTACAGGTTATCTATTGACTTAACTCCCTGATTTTGTAGATCAGGGAACTGAGACCCAGAGAGGTAAAGAGACATCCTGAAGGTCACACAAGTAGTGAGTGGCAGATATGGAGTTTGAACCTAAGTCCTCTGACTCCAGTCTGAGGGTTATTTTTGTTTTTGTTTTTACTATACCACAAATAGGTTGACATTGGTGTGGATTAATTTCTATTACAGTCTTTCTGTCATCATATTAATGTCGATGTCTTGACAGTGCTCCAGAATTGACACTGCTTTGCCCTCTAAGAACAGGCTCTAAGTCCTGTTTTTTTTTTTAAAGGATCAGACTGAGAGACTGACTGGTGGTCTTTGGGCCACCTTCAACTAGCTGTTACAATTCTAGGAAAACTGCAAGGGACTGAAGTATCTCTTCTGACATGTATGGAAAAAAAGAGATGAGTTAAGAACTGTTATTTATTCAGAATCAATTAAAGCTACTCATGCCATGAGCTGTCAACAGATGGCCTTAGGGCACCAGTATACCCCTCTCTAAGGATTGTTTTTAAGTAAGAGTAATACGATATGAAAACTCTCTTCCAACCAGTGAATCTACAATCACAAGCATTTATTGAACACTCAAAGTTCTGAGTGATGAGCTAAAAGCTGGGCATCCACAGGCAAAGACAAGAGTCTTTCCCTGAAAGGAGTTTACATTCTTTTGGAGGTGACAACAAAAACATTTAAAAGAACCTACAAAATAAATACAAGGTAATATTTTGGAAGGAGGCACTAGCAGTGGCAGGGTATCCAGGAAGGCCTCATGTAGAAGGTGTTGCTTGAGCTGAGCTTTGAAGAAAACAAGATTTGGAAAGGCAGAGGTGATGATTGGGTTGCACAGGAGATGGTCATGGACTTGGAGCCAGGAAGACAAGGTCATATCCTTCAGATACCTACTAGCTGTGTGACCTGGGCAAGTTACTCTTTTGTTTCTGTTTCCTCATCAGTAAAATGAACTAGAATTGGTGATTTCTGAGGTTCCTTCCAGCTCCAACCCTATGGAGGGAATGCATTTCAAAATTGGATTATCAAAGATCCACAGATACTACAGCACGTGACACATAGGGCAGACATACCTGGATTTTGGGATTACTGCCAGCTACCAGAAGATGCTTTACCATTCTGTTGCTTTTTGTGGCCACAGTTGTTTTCTCTGATTTAACTTGTGGCTGTGTTTAGTTTAAATGCTCATCCTGTCACTGTTTAATATAAAACATCCCCGTTAGGAATACAGGAATCCTAGAAACAGAGCCCTGGTGGGCATTGAACTTTATCAACTGCTCTACCATCTATCTATATAGGAGTTCATTAGCTCTGGCAAACTAAAGGATTTGCGTTCCACTGCCCAAGTGTTACAGAGAGGAATTGGCAAAATTGAGACTCGTAGCCCTTTCTGGAAGTGAGGCAGTGAGGTTTGTGGTTGAAAATGGGTCTCTACAAAAGAGAATGCCTACTTGGGAGTTTTGAGCAATTATTTATACCAGTTTTTCTTGAAAAGCAATTTAATGGCATCATATTTTTGAAGTCTTCTTTTCAGAGCTACCCTACAGTGACTGCACTTTGGTATGAATCTAATGAAGCTTATTAAAACTAGACAATAAGCAAGACAATTAAGCTGAGAGGTGTAAATCAAAATCAATGATGATAGTATTCTTTATAATGCCCTTGATCATTTAGCCATTCTCCAATGATTTAAAAAGCTACTCTGTAGAGTGATGAAAAGAGAAAGTAAACATGGGACTTTTGTCAGACTGAAGAAAATGGGTGTACAGTGGTTAGGTTTGAAAGTCCTGCTTAAGTTCAATAGGAAAGACTGGCAAACCTGACTAAACTTGTACCTAGTCAAGGTAGAAATTGGATATTATTGCCTGTAAAGTTTTTTTAAGTATTCATTTCACAAGTGCAAATGAATAATCAAAATGTTCTACCTGGTATTTCCAAACTATATAAATGCAAATCTTTCTTTTCTGCCTGTTTTTACAGGGAGAATAGTTAATCATGACTCAAATGTTGCTATATTTCCAATTTGGTATGTATTACACAAAATGAATTTGCAGTACCTAAAGATGAGTTGGGTTGAGAGGATGCAAATGCTGGGAGATTGTTTACATATTTGTCGTTTTCTATTGGAAAAAATCTCTTAAGAATCTAGAACTTTTGTGTAAAAAGATAACAATAAACATTTCTCGTAAATCTGTATTATACACTGGTAAAGAAATGCTTGTGTTGATTGAGGGGAGCATCGGGATCTTTGCTATTAGGTTACTTGTTTATAGATAAGATGACCTAATATAATGGGGTCCTTTAAATATTTCAGTAACACTACTGTGGTAGTGAAATAAAGATGAAAACACAGATAGTTCATATCCTCCAGAAACATTCAAACAGATAATGCATTTAACAAATACAAATAAATATGAAACAAGATATTATGAGGGAGGGAATAAGAGAGAGAGAGAAAGAGACAGAGAGAGACAGAGAGAGTGTGTTGGTAACCAAAAATGGGCTCCTTAGCACTTAGTTCAACAAGTGCCCTTGAATGGTTTGGCTTTTGTTCCCTTTGAGTAATTCATTGAGCCTTACTAGGTGCTAAGCCACAGGTCCAAACCCCTATTAGGTGTAAAACCTTAGTGGGTGTGGATTGGCAACTAAGGTGGGGCCCAAGGTGGGACTAACTCCAGGGAGGGCCTAGTTTACATGTCTGGGAGAGCAGAGGCTTTTAGATCACATGGGTTTAAGTCGCCTCTTTGTGAGGATTCTAGGTCACGTGGGTGAGTCGCATGTGTATCGCTAACACAATATTCACAATGGTTGCTATTGTTATGAGTATGCCGGCATGGTTCTGAATCGCAAAATATAACAGATTCTCCATATAGAAGACAGAAGCAAAACATTTATTCAGACACCAGAAAGCCAAATCCCAACACCCGTAAACTGAATCCCAACACTGGAAAGGCCAATCTGTCACAGCAGCAAAGAAGTTAATACACATTATCACTGCAGGGAGCACTGCCATTCCCAAGCCTCCCCCTGCTAGGGGCTTTCCACAGACAAACACTCACAGCACAGCTAGCTTGTCTCCTCTCTCTCCCTCAGCTCTAACTGCTCTGACTGACTTCCTTCCTGTTCCACCCTTTCCTTTTCCACTTATTCAAGCAAGATCCTCCCACCACATGTGACTTAGGCTTCCTGTGGCCTAAGCAGGTCACATGGCCTATTAATGGATGGGGAAGATCTTCAAATTAAGCAAAAATACATTATCAATACGCCATAGTCTAACATAAATGCATAAAATATTTCCGGTGATAGAAACAAAAGTGGTCCGTTTGACCTGTTTTATACTGAATAAAAAGAAATCTCCTTTTGGGTACAAACTTGCAGAATGAGCTTTTTAAGATATTCAAAGCCTATGACTGTTTCTTTTTTGGGCTATGCTTCCTGCCAAGGGGTAGGACCCTATCTCACTCAGGGATAACTATGTCTCTCCAACCTACTATCTGTGCATGGAGTCATGCCTATATCTCTATTTTTCTTGGGCACTTCTCTTATATATTGTCATTCCAAACTTCTTGCCTCCTTTTTAGTATCTTGGAACTGTGTATTTTGTTTCTGACATGAGTGAATGAAGAGTATTAATTAATTAATTAATTGAAGTATATTATGTGAAAATCACTATGCTGAGTGGTAGAGATACAGATGGAAAAGGGAAATAGTTCCTGCTCTCAAGGAGCTCACATTCTATGAGAGACAACAGGTATGGAAATTTTTAGCTGCAAGTCAAATGGAAAAGTCCCATGATCTTCAGAGTGCAGAGGCAAAACAGTTTGTAATGTTTAAATAAGATTGTGAGCTGGGCAGTACACTTATGAGAAGAGAGGGAAAGAGAGCTGGAGCTCCACACATGACAACAAGAAGGAACTGGATAGAATCTAGAATCTGAGAACTGGAAGTGACCCATCTAATCCAACTTATACTCCAAAGGAATCCCAATCATAATGTGCATACTTGATAAGTAATTATTCAGTCTCTGCTCAAAAATCTCCAAAGTGGGGAACCCATCACATTCATGAGTTGCTCTGGCTAAAGAATTTTCACTTATTGGCTAACCTGCTGGTGATGAGCCTCTTCATACATAGCTAGGCTGGACCTTAGAAGTCAGACATAGTCTATTGCTAGAACATTACCTGAAGCCTTTTTGGCCTAGCATAACCTGTTGGAGTATGTATTCCATTGACATATTCTTTCAAAATCCAGAGTTAACTCCATGCTCCAATGAGGGAGCAGAGAAGGACTTGTGAAATTTGGAGAATGCAGGAGCTTAAAATGAAAAAGATAAAAAAACATTCCTAACTGTATTTCTAGTCATGCTTTTGTGATATGCTAATAAACTAACAAAAATATGATTTCATGTTGTCTAGCTTGTTTTTCTGATACCCTAAGAATTAAACAAAAATATAGTTTCATGCTGTCTAGCCTGGGTAGAAGTAAAGTGATGATTCAGAATTAAACTGATAAGAAGAACTGAAAGTATGGACTAATATTAGATTATTGAGCAGAGTAACTGATAATGTGATCTTAATATAATTATCTGACTGGTACACATTGTTTTCCATTCTAGAAATCAACTCACTGAAGTACCATATGCTATTACAAAATTGGAAAATTACTACGACTAATCTCAATAATATAAACATTTGTGTTTTGTAAGCATTAATTTATTGTTTTCCATATATCATGCTGGGCAATTTAATTTTTTCATATAATCCTAAAATGAGAAAGAATAGATTCTATGCTAGTGAACCAGACCTGAGAAAAGACCCTATTTAGTTTCCTACTCTCAAAAACTAAATTATCAAGGACAGGTTCATTCATTTAACAAATGTTAACTGAGACTCATAAAGGTAGCAATGCACCACAGGCAGTAGAAATATTATCTATCATACAATTCTTTTCTTTAGGGATTTTATAATCTAATAAGGGGAATCAAAGAGACAGCATGAATGATTATAAGGCAGTCTATGGCATGCTCCTTGAAACAGACTGTCTTTCATTTCTGAGGACCAGCACAAACATGGAGATATCACATTAAGTACTGATGATCAAATGAATCTTTATAGGTGATCAAAAGTTCTGGTATTCTCAATAACTTATGAAAATAGATTACAGAGGACTGATGGTGTGTGTATGTATATGTAGACAAATATACATACTTATAATCACACAAACATACACATATATTAATTTGTTTTCAAGTGATGGCCATGGCAAAAGAATTCATGATCAATTGGTCAAGCTTCTTTCTGAAATGAAGGCCCAAATTTTTAATACTGATATTCTTCTGTTGATGCTCCAGAGCTACAGTGTCCAAAGAATGAAAGTTGCAAAAGTGCATAGAATTGTGGCGGACATTAGTAAAATGGCAGCATATTATTGCAAAAAAATATGTAACAGAAATAGCATAAAAGACTTTAGAAAAATATAATAAAATTACTTAAAAATAATAAAATTATTGTTTCAAATCAGGGCTATCCAACCTTAGGTTTTCATTGAAACAACAGACAATATATTTTGATTTGCCATTTCAGTGAGAACTCTGTGGTAGCTCAGCTTCATTTACTAAAGCATTTATGTAAATTTCTATGCTTGTAGGCAGGCCACATGACAACCCTGTTTTAAATATAATAAATTACTACTAATAAAATCTTCATAATAATTAATAATAAAAATAATCAGAAAAGGTCATTCTATTCATGTAGCAATAACAAGGGGAAACAGCCTACATGACGTATTGGTTCCTACATAATAAAAAGGTGAAATAGGGACCCTAGTATGCTGCTTGGACACCTGATGGAGGATTTATGGGAAAACATAGAAAAGAGTCACATGGGAATAGGTGACACAGATTATTTTTAATCTGCACTTTTTAAAAAAATTGTTATTTTTTTATTTAATATTTTTAGTTTTTAGCATTAATTTTCACAAGAGTTTGAATTACAAATTTTCTTCCCATTTCTACTCTCCCCCCCACTACAAGATGGCATATATTCTGATTGCCCTGTTCCCCAGTCAACCCTCCCTTCTGTCACCCCACTCTCCCCCGCCCCATCCCCTTTTCCCTTACTTTCTTGTAGGGCAAGATAGATTTTTATGGCCCATTGCCTGTATATTGTATTTTCAAGTTGCATGCAAAAATTCTTATTTTTGAACATCTGCTTTTAAAACTTTGAGTCCCAAATTCTCTCCCCTTTTCCCTCCCACCCTCCCTAAGAAGGCAAGCAATTCAACATAGGCCACATGTGTTTCATTATGTAAAACCCTTCCACGATACTCATGTTGTGAAAGACTAACTATATTTTGCTCCTTCCTATCCCATCCTCCTTTATCCAATTTTCTCCCTTGACCATGTCCCTTTTCAAAAGTGTTTGCTTTTGATTACCTCTTCCCCCTATCTGCCCTCCCTTCTATTGTCCCCCCTTTTTATCTCCTTCCTCCTTCTCTCCTGTGGGGTAAGAAACCCAATTGAGTGTGTATGTTATTCCCTCCTCAGGTCAAATACGATGAGAGCAAGCTTCACTCATTCTCTTCCCTCCCAAAAGAACTGCTTTTTCTTGCCACTTTTAAGTGAGATAATTTACCCCATTCTATCTCTCCCTTTCTCCCTCTCTGATCCCTTAATTTGATTTTATTTTTTTAGATATCATCCCTTCATATTCAACTCACCCTGTGACCTCTCTCTCTCTCTCTCTCTCTCTCTCTCTCTCTCTCTCTCTCTCTCTCTCTCTCTCTCTCTCTATATATATATATATATATATATATACCCTAATACTGAGGTCTCATGAATTATACACATCATCTTTCCATGTGGGAATGTAAACAAAACAGTTCAACTTTAGTCCCTTATGATTTCTCTTTCTTGATTACCTTTTCATGCTTCTCTTGATTCTTGTGTTTGAAAGTCAAATTTTCTATTCAGCTCTGGTCTTTTCACTGAGAAAACTTGAAAGTCCTCTATTTTATTGAAAGTCCCTATTTTGCCTTGGAGCATGATACTCAGTGTTGCTGGGTAGGAGATTCTTGGTTTTAATCCTAGCTCATTTGACCTCTGGAATATCATATTCCAAGCCCTTCAATCCCTTTATGTAGAAGCTGCTAGATCTTGTATTATCCTGATTGTGTTTCCATAGTACTCAAATTGTTTCTTTCTGACTGCTTGCAGTATTTTCTCCTTGATCTGGGAGCTCTGGAATTTGGCAACAATGTTCCTAGGAGTTTTCTTTCTGGGATCTTTTTCAGGAGGTGATCAGTGGATTCTTTCAATTTCTATTTTACCCTCTGGCTCTAGAATATCAGGGCAGTTTTCCTTGATAATTTCTTGAAAGATGATATCTAGGCTCTTTTTTTGATCTTGGCTTTCAGGTAGTCCAATAATTTTTAAATTCTCTCTCCTGGATCTATTTTCCAGGTCAGTTGTTTTTCCAATGAAATATTTCACATTGTCTTCCATTTTTTCATTCCTTTGGCTCTGTTTTGTAATATCTTGATTTCTCATAAAGTCACTAGCTTCTACTTGCTCCAATCTCCTTTTTAAGGTAGTATTTTCTTCATTGTTCTTTTGGACCTCCTTTTCCATTTGGGTAATTCTGCCTTTCAAGGCATTCTTCTCCTCCTTGGCTTTTTGGAGCTCTTTTGCCATTTGGGTTAGTCTATTTTTAAGGTGTCATTTTCTTCAGTATTTTTTTGGTCTCCTTTAGGAAGTCATTGACTTGTTTTTCATGGTTTTCTCACATCACTCTCATTTCTCTTCCCAATTTTTCCTCTACTTCTCTTACTTGCTTTTACAAATCCTTTTTGAGCTCTCCCATAGCCTGAGACCAGTTCATGTTTTTCTTGGAGGCTTTTGATGTAGGCTCTTTGACTTTGTTGACTTCTTCTGGCTGTATGTTTTGGTCTTCTTTGTCACCAAAGAAAGATTCCAAGGCCTGAGTCTGAACCTGAGTCCGTTTTTGCTGCCTGACCATGTTCCCAGTCAACTACTTGACCCTTTAGTTTTTTGTCGGGATATGACTACTTGTAGAGTAGAGAGTACTTTGTCCCAAGCTTGAGGGGCTGCACTGTTGTTTTCAGAGCTATTTCTACACAGCAAGCTCTGCCACACCAGTGCTCCTCCTCCCCCAAGAACCACCAGCCTGGACTGTGACTCACATCTTAAGCAGGCTCTGCATTTCTGCTCTGATCCTCCACTTAATTCCTCCCACCAGATGGACCTGGGGCCAGAAGCAACTGCAGCTGTAAGTCTGTCCTCACAGCTGCACCACCTCTGCTGCCCCTGGGGCCATGGCCCAACTGCGAACTCCTTTCACTCTGTCCCAGCAGCTTTTTCCCACTAACCTTCTCTGTTGTCTTTGGTGTTTGTGGGTTGAGAAGTCTGGTAACTGCCAGAGCTCAGTGATTCAGAGTTCTAGGGCCTTTTCCTCCTGGCTCCTGGTCTGGTTGGTCCGGGCGCAGCCCACACTGTGCTCTGCTTCGCTCCACTCCCACCTCCATGATAGACCTTACCCAGTGACCATCCAGGCTGTCTTGGGCTGGAGCCCTGCTTCACTCTGCTATTTCATGGGTTCTGCAGCTCTAGAATTTGTTCAGAGCCATTTTTATAGGTTTTTGGAGGGACCTGGTGGGAAGCTTATGCACATCCCTGCTTTCCAGCTGCCATCTTGGCTGTGCCCCCTAATCAGCACTGTTGAAGGGAGTTATAGATCCATCGAAATAATGAAATTTAGTTATATTTGTTGCTTTTCTTTGAACCCTTTCCGTGTCTATTTTAAAATATAGAAACAAAACTTTGTCAGGTATTTTAATAAGAATGAAAAATATTTTGTGGAGCTTGTTCTATTAATACAAATTAGAATGTTATATCTAAAAGAGATTTTAAGTTAAAAGTGACCTTTGTGATCCAACACTATCATTTGAGAGATAATCGTTATTACTATTGGACAAGTTAACAAGAATTTATTCATGCGCTGTGCTAAATGCTGGGAATATAAAGGAAGGCAAAAACAATCCCTCACCTCGAAGAAATTACAAGGAGACAATATACAAATAAGTATGTACAAGTAAAATATATGCTGGATAAATTGTTGATAATCTCACAGAGAAGGCAATAAAATTTAAGGGGAACAGGAAAGTCTTCTTGTAGAAAGTAGGATTTTAGCTGAAACTTTGAAGGAAGCTAGGGAAACCAAGGGCAGAGATAAGGAGGGAGAAAAATTCCAGGACTACCAGTGAAAATTTATGGAATACTGAAATCTTTCTGCAATGATCCACCATGGCATGGGGGTGATGCTGGTTTCTTCAGGTCTACTATGCCCGTGAAATACAAGCTCTCAACAATTAGATCAAGCTGGAAAGCCTTTGGGTAAAAATATTTGTTGCTTGAGGACTAGTAATAGCTAAGTTTTAGAAGACTCTTCACCAAAGTGATGAACTTTTCAGCCATAGCTGCTCATGAAGAACTTCTGTCTCTTAAGTCATAGAGGGATTATAATATGTATCATTGGAGAGATTATGCACATCAATGAAGCTGAAGCATTAATTACTGCAATATTATTGCTGATGAAGAAACAGGTTCAGGAAAGGTAAATGATATATTCAAGGTCTTATTGTTAGTGGTTAGAGCCAAACAACGAATCTGGGTCTTTTTGACTTCCAGTCTTTTCCTACTACACCATGATGTCCTTCAATTCACTTCAATCCAGAAAGTATGGAGGCATTGCCTACTATGTTCCTAGCACGATGGCAGCGACTGGGGATACAAACACAGAAATGAAACAATCTTTGTTCTTTAGGAGCTTACATTCAACTGAGTAGGAATGACATGTATACAAAGAAGCAAATATAAAAGAAATTATTTAATTTAATGATTTAAAGTACACAAAATAAATAATTAGTTTTTGGGAGGTTTTTGTGGAAAGCACTAGCAACTGGAGGGTTCTAGAAAGGCTTTGCTTGGGAGGTGGGCACCTGAATGTGCTTCGAAGGAAGCTAGGGATTCTGAGAAAGGAAGGTGAGGAGGGAGAGACTTTCAGCCACCAGAATTATTTGTACAGCCCCATGGAGATGGGAAGATTAAATACTAGCCGTGTGACCCTGGGTAAGTCACTTAACCTCTCTTTGCCTTAATTCACTAGAGAAGGAAACGGCAAACCACTGGGGTATCTTTGCCAAGAAAACCCCATGGAGAATATTGGAGTGATGTGGCTCACAGGGTGAAGAAGAATTGAGATGTGGCTCACAGGGTGAAGAAGAATTGAGACATGAGTGAATTACTGGAAAGAACAAGTCAGCCTATTTAGCAGAAGCATAGAATGTATGTGAGGGTGAGGGAATACTGTGAAATCGGTCCAAAAAGGGAATCTGGAATTTATCCTTGAGGTAATAGGTAACCACTGAAACTTCTTGAGCAAGGGCATAATAATGTCAAACTCATGCTTTAAGAATAACAATTTGGCAGCTGTTTGGAGTGTGGTTTAGAGAGGTGAGCAACTGGAAGTGGGGAGACAAACTAGCAGATTATTGGAATTATGGAGGTGAAACCAGGACTTGAAAAAAGATATTATTCACAAACCTTCTCAGCATAGTTCCCTTGGGCATGTGTGGTCATATGAGTCATGGGGAAGGGAGCAAGGTAAGAAGACAATGAATTACTTCATGATATTGCATGTAATTGTAGAAAATAGCTAAATTCTATAATGCCTTCTTGCTCCTGTTTACAATTGCCTCTTAGACTTTCCTTTTGGGGTCTGGCAGTGTTGGTTTTCTTTCTCCTGTAGCTGTTTATTTTGTTGGCATACTACACAGTCAGTCCATCAATCCAGCTGTCCATTTGTCTATCTTCTTCTCTTAAAGTATTAAAAAATCTTTTCAAAGGGTCACATACTTGAACTGGTTTGTTAATGAGCAACTCCAGAGTTTAGTGGGAACAGTGCTGAATTTGGAATCAGGGAATCTGGGTATGAATTTCAGTGCTGCCACCTATTTGGCTTAAGTCTCTTTACTTCCCTGGGCCTCAGTTTCCTCACCTGTAAAATGAGGGGGTTTAACTACATGACTGGAGTCCCTTCTAGTCCTACTAAATCTATGATCCCATGATCCCAATAATGCTCACTATATCCATAACATAATTAGAAGTAATGGATGCCTGGAAGCACTGGCCTTTTTTTGCCTCTCTGTATTTCCTGGGCAAGGGTTTTGTTTTTGAAATCACTGAACTCCAGAGCTTGAGTTCCAGTGATGAGGTTAAGGGGTGCTTGAGACCCCAAAATATCAACATGCTGTGTCTTGCTTGAATGGATTCTACTCAAGCCTTCTTTCAGCCAAAGAAAAACAAAGGTTATTAAAGTTTCACCATATTGGGTAGAGTCTTAAGAAATCTCACCATTTGTGATGCTTGGTGGGGCCAGATCCAATCTAAGCTAGATTGAATCAGAGCCCCTTCATAGAGGCAAGATGGAGCTTATATACAGAAAGATCGTGGAGTAATCTAGGGGTGGTCCTGTGGTGATGGGAGGAGAGGCTTAGTGAGGGTCTTTAGGAGAAGTCTAAGGATCAGACTGGGGTGACTGGGGTAAGGTTAGACTCCAGAAATGGGATTAAGGGGTCAAAATCGGGAGAGGGCTAGGCTAGTTTAAGGGCAACCGATTTGGTCACAGGTATTTTGAAATAGGATCAAGGGTGCGAAGTGGCTGGACAATAGAGGGCTAGGCTAGGTAGAGATTTGGGCCTAGCAATAATGGAAGACTTATGGCCTCAGGCTAAGGCCAGATTGAGTGGGAAGATTGAAGGAGAGCTCAAGGGGGCTCCCAGAGACTCTATCCCATCACCAGTAGCTAGCCCGTTTTGTATTCCATCTTTTTCTTTGTGGACTAAAGGGGGCGAAGGCTCCCTTGTCTGAGTACCTCCTCCAGTTATTTTTGATTTCCAGCCTGCACCTGCCATTTTGAGCTTCCCTGTGAAACGGGTGAGGGGGGTGGGAGGGGAGGAAGTTGGAGGCTGACCTTGGTGATTGGCTGGTGGCTCCTCTGGACCTCTTTGGAGACGGAACTGGGCTACTGTGAGCACTTGACTGGGGGCTGAGCGCGAGGAGAGGGTAGGCGAGTGGAGAATGACTACCGGCGAGAGGTTTGCGCATGCTCCAGAACGCCAAGCTGCTGCGCAAGCGCAGCAGCTCCGTTCCCCGCCTCCATTTCCTTATAGGCAGCTGTGGGTGTGGCTACCTCCTGAGGAATTTCTCAGGGGTTCAAACTCAGCCAGGCTACTGGTGACAGCTGCGGGGCGAGGTGAGTGAAGCATGAAAGGCCCGTTGGTGGGGCCGTCTTCGAGATTCCAGGTGATTGAGCCTCCTGTCCAGGCTCTGCCCTGTCGCTGAGGGAGATCCCCTCCCCCACCGGCTCCCAACCCCTCTCTCCAGCCTGTGGAGAACCTGAGGCCCAGCAGCCTCGCCCATTTGTTAGGGGAGCTGGGACCTGGGGAACCTCCACTGGGCCTCCTCCTCTTCTGTAACGGCTCTTAGCCCCTTAGGTCTCCCACTTCTAGAGCTGTGAACTTGGGACCCAGCCGCTCTGCCTCCGGGTCAGGCAGTAGTGTTGGCCAAGTCTGTCAAGTGCCCTGCAAACCATAAAAGCTGTACGAAGGCAGTGATGACGCTGATGTGCCTCCCCCTTTAGACTGTAACCCCCGTGGGGGCAGACACTGGCTTTGGCCCCTTTTTGTATCCCCTTTGGCTGGTATGTAGGAGGCGCATAATAAATGTTTATTAAATTGAATGTGGGTGATGGTGGTTTGGAAAGGCCATTTTTCCCAGGCTGTTCAGTGAAATGCCGAATGGATGGAGTTCAGTGCTTGGAGTTAGGAAGCGCTGATTTCAAATTCTGCTTCAGATAATTCCTCTTTGACCCTGGGCCTCAGTTTTGCTAAAGCCTCAGTTTTTTCTTTTCTCATTTGTGAAATGAGAATAGTAATAGCATCCACCTCCCAGGGTTTCTGTGAGGATCAAATGCGGTACAGATGTCAAACCCTTTGCAAACCTTATACAGCTGTGTGCATGTGTGTATATGTATGTATGTATATATACACACACACATATATATATATATATATATATACACACACACACACTGTAAGCATGTCAGGAACTATGATGTCAGGGGTTCAAGTGTGGTGATTCCGCTATTAGGAATGAGGAAAACGATTTTTTTTTTTTTTTGGCAAGGCAGTCAGGGTTAAGTGATTTGCCCAAGGTGACACAGCTAATAAGTATCAAGTATTTGAGGCTGGATTTGAACTCAGGTCCTCCCGACTCCAGGGCCAGTGCTCTATCCACTGCACCACCTAGCTGCTCTAGGCACTGTTTTTAAAAGTTTTAATAGTTTGCGAGGGATAGGTAAACTGGAGCATTCCAGAGAAGAACTTCCAGGATGGTGAAAGACCTCAAGTTAGGTGGTAAAAGAAGATAGAATCCATGTCAGGAAGACCTGGGTTCAAATCCAGCCTCCAACACTTAATAGCTATGTGACCCTGGGCAAGTCACTTAATCTCTCAGTTTCCTCATCTGTAAAATGAGGGTAATAGCTCCTACCTCCCAGGGTTGTTTCGAGGACCAGATGAATAACGTTGAAAGTACTTGCAAACTTTATAGCACTTGGTAAATGCTAGCTATTATTGTTATTATTATTGTCAATAATAATAATTCTCTTCCTGACTTCCACGATGTTAGCCCCACTACCAAATTTCATTCAGTCTACACATTAAATAAAATGCATTTGTATTTATTTCTTTAGTTAGACTAGAGAAAATACTGGCTACTACTATTTCAGTTGAATATCTCTTGATATCCTTTGGTTATTATTAAACCATTCACTGTCTCATAAAATTATAGAATTTGGAGGAGTCTCAGAGGCCATATAGTCTGACCCATACCTGAATAGTAAGTCCCCACTGCAACATAACTGGCAGATGATCAATCTTTGTTTGAGGACTTTCAGTGAAGGTGAAATTGCTATCTCATTCCACTTTTCCACCTTTGTTAGGAAGTTTTTTTTTTTTTTTACATCAAACCTAAATTTGTCTCTTTGCAGTTTATACCAGTTGTTCCTAGTTATACCCCATGGGGCTAAGCAGAACAAGTCCTAGGGATATAGCCCTTTAAATATCTGAACACAGATATTTTGTCTCTTCTTTTGCTCTACAAGTCTTCTTTTTGGGCTAAATATTTCCAGTGTCTTCAACTAGTCCTTAGGCAGGTCTTTCTCTATCCTGGAAGCTCTCCTCTGGATATACTCCAGCTTATCTGTATCCTTTATAAATTGAGGATTTTTTTGGCTGCTGTATCACATTGTTGACTCATAACGAGACTAGTCTGCTGAAATTCCCAGATCTTTTTTTAGGTAAACTATTTTTTAGCCGTGCATCCCCCGCCTCACCAATTTTTTGAACCGAAATCAGACTTTACATTTATCTTTATTGATTTAGCCCCATGCTTTGGTGTGTCAAGAGGAACTCTAAATCTGTCATCAGATGTGTTATCTATCCCTCACCACTTAGTGCTACCTTCAAATTTTATGAGCTTGATATCTAAGCCCTTATCCAAGTAATTGACAAAATTGTTAAATAGCAGAGGGTCAAGCACAGATTCTTGAGTCCTTCACTGGATAACTTTTACTGTAAGTTTACACAACTCTAAATGACCACTATTTGAGTCTGGTCATTCAACCAATTCAGAATCTGTCTAGTTATGCTATTTTCTAGCTCAGTGGCATGAAAATCAAATAGAAATGGATCACTGAAGGCCTATTAAATATAATATAAATTAACATTATCTATGTTGTATTGTATTTTTATTTATTTTGTTAAACATTTCCTAGTTACATTTTAATCTGGTTCAAGTTGCACTCCAAAATTTTGGGCTGTAAGTTTGACACCACTGGTCTAATTCACATTTCTCCATCTCTTCCCCAAGAAAAGCAATAGATAAATGGGGGGGTTGTTCTTCCTCATTCACTCAAAAAAAAAAATAAGGTTTCAGATTTTTTCCCCCCATGCCGTTAGTATGTTCCCTTCCTTTAAATACCTTGTAAATCAGTTCCTCAGTGCCCTCCCAATTTTATCACCTCGAGTATTATTGTCTTCTAGTTAATACTTGATGCAATTTGGCTACTTTTCTGTTTGTTTGCTTTAGTACCATTTCTGCATACTCTGTAAGCATTTCAGGAACTATGATATCAGGAGTCCAAGTGTGGTGATTCCACTATTAGGAATGGGGAAAACAGTGATTTTTTAGGCAGTCAGGGTTAAGTGACTTGCCCAAGGTCACACAGCTAGTAAGTATCAAGTATTTGAGGCTGGATATGAACTCAGGTCCTCTGGAGTCCAGGGCCACTCCTCTGTCCACTGCGCCACCTAGCTGCCCCAAAACAGGCAATTTTTGATAATTTTTGCAAATCCTTTCAATTTTCCTTTTTTTTTTTTTTTTAGTAAAATCTTTATGAGAGCCATCTATACACAAAATTGGGGACATCCTCAATCAGTGTATTAGTAGAGAATAGACAAAGTTCTACAGACTGTATTCAGTAACCCACTTCTTTACTATTTCACATAACTGTTCAGTGACCTTCTAATAAGTATCAGGCAAGTATGTAACAGAAAACAAAGAGATGTATGCTTATCAAAGTATTGTGGATGGAGGAGATAACAGTTCAAAGTTCAAGTAAAGGAGGGATTTTTAGCAAATAGTGAAGTCTTCCAGATACTTTTTTTTTTGCCTGTGATGCTGTTGATCATATCAAGCCCCAAAGTTATTGTTGAGCCTCTAGGATAAACCTGTAATCAAGGGAGTTTTGCCTGTTCATCCACTTGGGAGAGATCAAATGGATGAATAATATCTCTTGCTCAGGTTTCATAATAGTGAGAGTAGAGATTGTTTCATTGTATTTTTATCTACAATGGTTAGCAGAGTATCTGGAAATAGCAAATACTTAAATACTTCTTGATTGTTTCAGATTGGAAGGAGTATGTATGTCCACTTAACTTTTCAGCATGTATTACTACGGACATGTACTAGATGCAGAATGAATGCTTATTAAAATCTTTTGAGACTATATTAATACCTGAGGGATTTTCCTAATTATTCACTAAATTGGCACAGCTGTGCCCTTTGTGGTAGTGTTGTACTACTGATTATCACCCATTTAGGTCTGTTAATTAGTTGCGTTCCACCTATTATAATCCCTGCTCTTGTCAAGGCTGTCAAATACAGTGACCTGAGATGGTTTGACAAGGTTAAAATACTTTAGGTACTAAGAATCTCAACTGTGTCAGTCTTTGCTATTACTAGTATTTTCAATATTTCAGACATGTAACGTAGGAGAATTGCTAGCCATAGGGAAAACTTTCTGTCTCAGGGACATATAAATGTGTTAATCCTCAGTATAAATTGGGATGAATTGTAGGAGAAACTGAAATGGAAAAAAGTACCAGAAATTAGGAGTAAGAATATGTGGAAAATGTGGTGACTCAGGAAAAAAAGACACTGGTTATCTTTATTTTAAAACTGGAAGAGTCTTTTAACCCAGTATTAAATATCTCTCCAGCTCACATTTTGCAAAGATTGTGTCACTGGAATTTTAAATTAATATATATCCACTGAGCTTAGATGCCTAGTACTTCTGTTTACAAGTAGTATGATTTTGGGCAAGTAATGTAAACCCCTTAGGCCTCAGTTTCTTTATCTGTAAAATGAAGTGGTTGGATGAGAAAATTTCTAATATATTCCCTTCTAGTTCTAAGTCTTTGATCTATGGATTTGATTTTATCTTTATGGGTATACAGATCACATTCTCTCAATACCTTCTATCCTGTGCAATTCTTGACAATATTTTTATGCTTGTGTATAGTGGAGTGTAGAGTGGAGCAAGGTCTCAGTGCTAGCATCCAGCCCTGTCTATGTAGAGGTATAAAACCAAGGCAGTCCTAGACCAAGTTGAGCCTACAATTGTCTCACTTTGAACGAGCTGACTGAGAGAGCTCATCAAATACTGTAGGCTTTTCTCTCATTCTTTTAAACACTTAAGAGTACCAGTGCAGAATTTTTTGTGCAGCTGTTTTTAAAAATTGATCAGACTACCTTTTTCCTGGTCATACAAAACCTTTAGAATGTCTTTTATGCTATTTTTGGCATTCAAGACAACACATATTTATTAAGTGCCTGCTATATACCAAGTGTACACTTGTACATTATGCTAAGTGCTGCAAATACAAAGAAAGGCAAAAACTGTCCCTGTTCATAAAGGAACTGCCAATCTAATGGGGAAAGACAATGTGCAAATAATGATGTTTAAACAATATATAGCATAAACTGAAGATGATTTTGGAAGGAAGGCGCTAAGTTTAACAAGGACTGGGAAAGTCTTCTTGCAGAAGCAGTGGGACTTTACCCAAGATTTGAAGGAAGCCATAAGAGCCCAGAGGCAGAGATGAGAAGGGAGAGGGTTCCAGGCATGGGAAATAGCCAGTGAAAATTTAGAGTAAGGAAATGGAATATCATATTTGAAGAAAGCATGGAGGCTTTCTAAATTGAATTGAAGAGTGGGGTGAGGAATAAGAAGACTGGATTAAGGAGGTGGTAGTACAGGATGAGGAATGGTCTTGGTCTGGCCCTAGCCTGTGTATTGAGCTAGAAGTACTTTTAGAAGCAAGAAGCAGCAGTGTTCCTCTGATTTCAGCAGCAAAGTGGAGTAGGGTCTCAATTCCAGCACCCAGCCCAGGCTGAATCCTGTAGAGAAATAATTTTAATCAAGGCAAGAATCCTAGATCAAAGTTGATCCTGCAGTTCTCACTTTGAAGCAGCTGGTTGATTCAGGTAGGTGATAGTGGATGAGTCTGTTACTTCAGCTAGGGCAAACCAACAAATTTGTTGGTCGGACCCAAATTAATGTAAAAAACTTACAGAGTTCAGATGACAGAGGGCTGTAAATCACCCTTCCCTGGGACATTACTATTTTGGGAGTATTGAAAGCTTGCAGATCTCCAGCCTGAGCTGTCCTTTGAAATCCTGGAATAACACAGCACTCAATACCTAAGAAGGTATGAGCAAGACTAGACCAGGCATTCTTTCCAGACGTATGTGGAACCTGGCCTTAACATAAATTCTGTAGTCAGGAAATAGCCTGGAAGAATGAGCAAACAACAACACCACCACCAACAAAACTTCATCTTTAAAAAAAATACCAAAAAACCTTATGGTGACAAGTTGATTAAGACACAAACCCAGAGGGAGGGAATGACTCTAAAACATTCACAAGCAAAACCTCAAAGAAAAATAAAGCTTGGGCACAAGTTCAACTAGAATTCTCAGAAAAGATGAAGCAAGAGTTTTTTTTTTTAATTTAAAAATGTTTTTAAAAATGAGATGAAAATATGAGGGGGAAAACTGGAAAAGAAGTGAAAGGTATGGAAGAAATAATTGGAAAGGGAATTAATAGATTGTCGCATGAAATATAAACAAATGCTTACCCAAATAACAAACTCCCTGAAAATCAGCATGGACCAAACATGGCATGAAGGTCAGTTTAGAAATGGTGCCTTCAGTGATCAGAAGCCTAAGGTCCTAGGGAGAGAACTTGCTTAATGAGTAGTCCATTTTAGTTGTAGAATGGGAACACAGCTTGAAGACGGCCAAGAAATATTAGTATGGGTATCAGAATCATCTAGAAATGATGAATTGCAGCAATTAGAAGCCCAGTAGCTCAAGGTAGCATCAGGTTTGTGAGACAGGAGCATAGGAACATGACATGAAGATTTCCAGGGGTCAGCAGTATGGTCAACATGAATTGTGCTAGAAATGATGACCAACCAGAAGCTCAGGGATTTGGGGGAAACTGACTGTAAAATAATAATCAGTTGGTACCCTAATGTTTCCTTTCAGATTTAAAAAAAATTTAACTGAAAAAATAAGATAAAAGTTAAAGATCTGAAGGAAATTTTTATAAAAAAATTAGATATAATAGACCTTTGGCAACCTCTGAATGTTTATTGTGAAAGATATACATATTTATCAGCTTTGAATGGTATCTGCAAAATTTGACCATGTACTAAGGCCATAAATGAATGTGAAAAACCTAGTTATCAAGCACATTCTTTATTTACCACAACTCAATAAAAATTATAATCCCTAAGGGTACTTTTAAGAAAAGATTCAGACTTAATTTGAGACTAAATAATATGGTCCCAAACACTTCATGGGTTAAATAACAAATTACAGCAGCAATAGATTTTTTTAATAAAAGAAAATGATGAACAAGGAGTCAGCATGCCAAAGCTTTTGGAATAGAGCTAAATAATTTTCTGTGGGAAAAATTATGTGCCTAAAAATTCATCAACAAAGATAGAAGTAGATCAATTAATTGGATATGCAACTAAAAAAATTAAGAAAACTAACAAATCAACCTCCCCCTCCCTCCATAAAAACTAAAAAGTTTAAAAAGAAAACATTTAATGATTAATAAATAGGGGTGGAGCCAAGATGGCCGCATGAAGGCAGAGTCTTACCGGAGCTCTCTCACAAGGTCTGTCAGATTCCTATAAAAAAGTGAATTTGAGCAGATCTGAGAGAGTCAGAAACCGCGAGCAGTCTGCGTGGGGCAAATTTCTGAGCCGGGAGAGTCTGAAAGGCCAGAGACAGGAACCTGTAGGCTCGGAGAGTGCTTGGTGAGGAGCTGCTCCAGATCAAGGCGGAAGCGGCTGGCCGGGAAATCCACGTGGGAGACGGGCTGGGAGAAAGCTGGGCGCCCAAAACCGGCGGAGATCCCCAGGCCTCCCAACACAGGACTGCAGTCTGTGGAAGCGATGAGAGGCAGCGCAACGCCACCCATGAAACACCATCTCCAGAAGTTTGCAGCTCAAACGTATTAAACGCGGATTCTTGAACTTTTGGGAGTTCTTAATGTCCAGGTAAACAGCTCTAATCCCTCACCTCCCCACGCAGAGAATCCCTCGGGGAAAAAAAAAAAGAACGCTGGAACTGAGCAGTAAGTAGTGGGGCTTCAGTGGTCAAATACCAGAAGTTCATTAGTCCCATAGGGGCAGAGTCGGCAGGGGTCAACGCCAGGAGCCCAGACGTAACTTGCTCCCCCAGGGGAAGTGCCAGACATCAGCTCAAACAACAAACAGCTGAGACCATTGCTGAAAAGCAAGTGCTGGAGAGCACCCACAGGGAGTGAGACACCAGGGAGCCAGACCCCTCCCCCACACCTCAGGAAACTGAAGGTTATAATTCTAGACTCACAACCCCCAGAATAAGAAAGCTGGGACAGAAAGCCCTGAGGCCCACAGATAGAAATTCGTTGTAAAGCCAGCAAAAGGCAAACCAACATGAAGAAGAACACAAAAAAACCGAGGACAATAGATTCTTTTTATGGAGACAGGCAGGATCAAAATACAAATATGTTAGAGGAAAGTAACAATACTGTAGATACATCAGATACCTCAAAAGGTAATATGAACTGGTCTCCAGCCCAAAAAGCACTGCTGGAAGAGCTAAAGGAGGATTTTAAAAACCAAATTAGGGAGCTAAAAGAAAATATGGAAAAAAATGGAAAAAAGGGAGAAAAAATCCACTGATGAAATCAAGTCCCTAAAGAATAAGATTGGCGAAATGGCTACGGAGATTCAGAATCTAGAGAGAGAAAAGGACACCCTGAGAGGCAAAATCAACCAATTGGAAAAGGAGACTCAAAAGCAAAATGTAAACACTAACTCATTAAAAATTAGACTTGAGCAAGTGGAAGCTAATGAATCTATGAGGCACCAAGAAGTAATAAAACAAAACGTAAAGAATGAAAAAATAGAAAAAAATGTGAAATATCTGATTGGCAAAACAACTGACCTGGAAAATAGATCCAGGGGAGACAATCTGAGAGTTATTGGTCTACCGGAAATCCATGATGAAAAAAAGAGCCTTGACAGTATCTTCGAAGAAATTATCAAAGACAACTGCCCAGAGGTCCTAGAACCAGAGGGCAAAATAGTCATTGAAAGAATTCACCGATCACCCCCTGAAAGAGATCCCAAACTGAAAACACCAAGAAATATTATAGCCAAATTTCAGAGCTATAAACTCAAGGAGAAAATACTGCAAGCAGCCAAAAAGAAGCAATTCAAATATCGTGGAACTACAGTCAGGATCACGCAGGATCTCTCAGCTTCCACATTAAAAGACAGGAGAAATTGGAATATGATATTCCGAAGGGCAAAGGAGCTGGGACTACAACCAAGGATCAACTACCCAGCAAAACTAAGCATAATTTTCCAGGCAAGGCGATGGATATTCAATGAAATAAGGGAATTCCAGACCTTCCTGATGAAAAGGCCAGAACTCAATGGAAAATTTGATCTCCAAATACAAAACTCAAGAGAGACATAAAAAGGTAACCAGGGGGAAAAACCCCACAAACCTTATTAACCAATAAGGGCAGGTTGTTTACATCTTTATGTGGGATTATATCATCTTATGTATGTTTTTATATATATATGTATATATACATATATATATATATACACACACATATATAAGTCATTCTTGAGAATGGTACAGCTATTATGACAAATGAAAGGGATATAGATAGGTTGTGAATGCCTGTATAAATTAACTGATGTAAAGATATAAAATATAAGTAAAAGATATAAAGGGAGGGCTATGAGGGAAGTGGTAAGGAGGTAGTAGAAAAGGGTAAATTACACCAAATGAAGTGGCACAAAAACATATTATAGTAGAGGGAAAGAAGGGAGGGAGAAGAGCAGTATTTGAGCTTTACTGTCATCTGATCTAGTTCAAGAAGGGAATAACATACTCTGATAAGTTTAGAAATCTAACTTGTCCTACGGGAAGTGGGAGGGTAAGGGGGGAAAAAAGGAGGGGGTGGTCAGAAGGGAGAGGAGAAGTAGCAAGTGGGTAACGGTAAGATAAGGGAGGGGAATAAAGAGGGAGGGTTAACTGAGGAAAGCGGCAGTCACAAGCAAAACTTTGTTGAGGAGGAGAAGGGGAAAGGGAGAAATAAAAGCATAAACAGGGAGAATTAGGATGGAGAAAAAGACACAGATAGAAATCATAACCCTGAACGTGCAGGGGATGAACATTCTCACAAAACAGAAGCAGATAGCAGAATGGATTAAAAACCATAATCCTACAATATGCTGTTTACAAGAAACACATTTGAAACAGGGGGATACACATAGGGTAAAGGTAAAAGGCTGGAGTAAAATATATTGTGCCTCAGCTAAAGTAAAAAAAAGCAGGTGTAGCAATCCTAATCTCAGACAAAGCAAAAGTAAAGATAGATTTAATTAAAAGAGATAAGGAAGGACATTATATCCTGCTAAAAGGCACCATAAACAATGAAGCAATATCATTGCTTAACATATATGCACCAAGTGGTAAGGCATATAAATTCTTAGAGGAGAGGTTAAGGGAGTTACAGGAAGAAATAGACAGCAAAACTATAATATTGGGAGACCTCAACCTCCCCCTTTCTGAACTTGATAAATCTAACCTCAAAATAAATAAGAAAAAAGTTAAGGAGGTAAACAGAATTTTAGAAAAGGCACATGTGATAGACCTCTGGAGAAAACTGAATGGGGATAAAAAGGAATATACGTTCTTCTCAAAAGTACATGGCACATACTCAAAAATTGACCATGTACTAGGGCATAAAAACCTCACAATCCAGTGCAGAAAAGCAGAAGTAGTCAATGCATCCTTTTCAGATCATGATGCAATAAGAAGCATTTTTAATAAAGTACCATGGAAAAATAAGCTAAAAACTAATTGGAAACTAAATAATTTAATTCTAAAGAATGAGTGGGCCAAAGAACAAATCAGAGAAACAATTAATAATTTCATTCAAGAGAATGACAATAATGAAACAACATACCAAAACTTATGGGATGCAGCAAAAGCAGTTCTTAGGGGAAGTTTTATATCTCTAAATGCCTACATGAATAAAATAGGGAAAGAGGAGATCAATGATCTGGGCATACAGCTGAAAAAGCTAGAAAAAGAGCAAATTGAAAACCCCCAATTAAATACCAAATTAGAAATATTGAAAATCAAAGGAGAGATTAATAAAATTGAAACCAAGAAAACTATTGAATTAATAAATAAAACAAAGAGCTGGTTTTATGAAAAAACCAATAAAATTGATAAACCTTTGGCCAATTTGATTAAAAAAAGAAAATCAAATTACCAGTATCAAAAATGAAAAGGGTGATGAAGAGGAAATCAAAACAATAATTAGGAATTATTTTGCCCAACTGTATGCCCATAAATTTGACAACCTTAGAGATTATGGATGAATATCTACAAAAATATAAACTGCCCAGGCTAACAGAGAAGGAAGTGAAATTTCTTAATAACCCCATATCAGAAAAAGAAATTGAGCATGCCATCAATGAACTCCCTAGGAAAAAATCTCCAGGGCCAAATGGTTTTACATGTGAATTCTATCAAACATTTAAAGAACAACTAATTCCAATACTTTGTAGACTATTTGGGAAAATAGGTGAAGAAGGAGTCCTACCAAATTCTTTTTATGACACAAATATGGTACTAATACCCAAACCAGGTAGAGTCAAAACAGAGAAAGAAAATTATAGACCAGTTTCTCTAATGAATATTGATGCAAAAATTTTAAATAAAATATTAGCAAAAAGATTGCAGCAACTCATTACGAGAATAATACACTATGACCAGGTAGGATTTATTCCAGGAATGCAAGGCTGGTTCAATATTAGGAAAACCATTAGCATAATTGACCATATCAACAACAAAACTAGCAGAAACCATATGATCATCTCAATAGACACAGAAAAAGCTTTGACAAAGTACAACACCCATTCCTATTAAAAACACTAGAAAGCATAGGAATAAGTGGAACCTTCCTCAAAATTATAAATAGCATCTACCTAAAACCATCGACAAGCATTATTTGCAGTGGGGATAAACTAGATGCATTCCCAATAAGATCAGGGGTGAAACAAGGATGTCCATTATCACCCCTATTATTCAATTTGGTACTAGAAACATTAGCTGTAGCAATCAGAGAAGAAAAAGAAATTGAAGGCATTAGAATAGGAAAAGAAGAAACTAAATTATCACTTTTTGCAGATGATATGATGATTTATCTAGAGAATCCTAGAGAATCAAGTAAAAAACTACTTGAAATAATAAACAACTTTAGCAAAGTTGCAGGATATAAAATAAACCCACATAAATCCTCAGCATTCCTATACATTACTGACAAAGCCCAACAGCAAGAGATAGAAAGAGAAATTCCATTCAAAGTTACTGAAGGCACTATAAAATATTTGGGAGTCTATTTGCCAAGACAAACCCAGGGCCTATATGAACATAACTACGAAACACTTTTCACACGAATAAAATCAGATCTAAATAAATGGAAAAATATCAGTTGCTCATGGTTAAGCCGAGCTAATATAATAAAAGTGACAATTTTACCTAAATTAATCTGTCTATTCAGTGCCATACCAATTGAACTACCAAAAAATTTTTTTACTGAGCTGGACAAAATAATAACAAAATTCATTTGGAAAAACAAGAGGTCTAGAGTATCTAGGATATTAATGAAAAGACATGCTAGAGAAGGTGGCTTAGCCACACCAGATATTAAACTGTACTACACAGCAGCAGTCATCAAAACTGCCTGGTACTGGTTAAGAAACAGGGGTGTGGATCAGTGGAATAGAATAGGTACACAAGTAGGAGAAATCAACAAGTTTAGCAATCTACTCTTTGATAAACCCAAAGAGGCCAGCTTTGGGCTAATAATTCACTATTTCACAAAAACTGTTGGGAAAATTGGAAAATGGTAGGGCAAAAACTGGGCATAGACCAATATCTTACACCATATACCAAAATAAAGTCAAAATGGGTTCATGATTTAGGAGTAAAAGCTGATAGTATAAGTAATTTGGGAAAGCAAAGAATAGTTTACTTATCAGATTTATGGAAAAGTAAAGAATTCATGACCCAACAAGAGATAGAGAGCATTACAAAATGCAAAATGGATAATTTTGATTATGTCAAATTGAAATGTTTTTGTACAAAAAAAGCCAATGCAACAAGAATTAGGAGGGAAGCAGAAAATTGGGAGAAAATCTTTGCAACTAGTATCTCTGATAAAGGCCTCATTTCTAAAATATACAGGGAACTGGGCCAAATATATAGGAATTCAAGCCATTCCCTAATTGAGAAATGGTCAAAGGATATGAAGAGGCAGTTTTCAGAGGAAGAAATTAAAGCTATCTACAGGCATATGAAAAAATGCTCTGGATCACTACTGATTAGAGAAATGCAAATCAAAACAACTCTTAGATACCACATCTCTCTTGTCAGATTGGCTAAAATAACAAAACAGGAAAATGATAAATGCTGGAAAGGATGTGGGGAAATTGGAACATTCTTGCATTGCTGGTGGAGTTGCGAGCTGATCCAGCCATTTTGGAGAGCAGTTTGGAAATATGCCTAAAGGGCTATAGATATGTTCATACCCTTTGACCCAGCAATACCACTTCTAGGGTTGTATCCCAAAGAAATCACACAAGCGGGAAAAGGACCCATATGTAGAAGGATATTTATAGCAGCTCTTTTTATGGTAGCCAAGAATTGGAAATCAAAGGGATGCCCATCAGTTGGGGAATGGCTGAACAAGCTGTGGTATATGAAGGTGATGGAATACTATTGTGCCATAAGAAATGGGGATGATGCAGACTTCGTAACAACCTGGAAAAACCTACACAACATAATGCTGAGTGAGCGGAGCAGAGCCAGGAGAACGTTGTGCACAGCCACAGATATATGGATTCCGTGAGGACCAACCCTGACATACTGCACTTTTCTCAGCAACCTAAGGGGCAAGGACAACTCCAGGGCACTCACGATGGAGAATGCTATCTTCATCCAGAGAAAGAACTGTGAAGTTTGAATACAGATCGAGGCACACTACAATAAATAAATAAATAAATAAATGAATGAATAAATAGATAAATAAATAAATAAATAAATAAGATGAGGTGTTTTTTTGAATGAAAAAAGACTAATAAAATAGACAAATGATTAGGTATTTTGATTGGAAAAATCAAATGAACAATATTAAAAATAAAACAATAATTAATCTCAACAAATAGGGATAATAAGGAAGTAATATAACTTCCCAATTATATGCCAACAAAATGTATGTCTTACAAGATACAGATGAATATTTGCAAGTATAAATTGCCAAGATTAACAGAACAAGAAATAGATAATTTGAACAACTCAATCTCAGAAAAAGACAAGCCATAACTGAACTCTCAGAGGAAAATCTCCCATGTTTAATTAGATTTAGAATGAATTATACAAATATTCAGAGAACTGATTCCAGCGTGACATAAGTTGTTTGCAAGAATAGAGAAAGAAGGCATCTTACCTAATTCCTTTTTACGGTACAAATATGGTAGGGAGAGGTAAAAGAGAAAGAACAATAGTTAGACCAGTAGATTGATATTTAGTGAAAATTGGCACAAATTGAACAAAGTATTAGCAAAGAGGTTGCATCAAAATCTTAAAAATATTATTCACTGTAATCAAGTTGGATTTATGCCAGGAATGTCAGATTAGTTCAGTGTTAGAAAAATTAGAAATAAAATAGACACTTTAATAACAAAACCAACAAAAATTATATAAGTGTATTAATATAGGCAAAGTGCTTTTGATAAAATCAACATTCATTGTGATTGCATTTTTACCTAAAAAAGGAGTATAGATCATCAGTGAAAGATAAAATGGAAAATTTTCATTACATAAAATTGAAAAAGTTTCTATACAAGCAAAATAAATGCAGTTAAAATTATCAGGGAAATACTTGAGAAAATTTCTGCAGCAAATTTTCCTGGAAAGTCAGTCAACAAGCATTTTATACAGTGCCATGTGCCAGATGATGTATTCAGAACTGGAGATAAAAAGAATTAGCAAAAACAGTCTCTACCTTCAAATATCTTACATTTGGGGAAGGAGGAACCACACATACATAAATCAGCACTTAGAAAATAAATACAGATGGAAGGAAGCTCTAAACGGGAAAGTACCATCACCTGGAAGGATTAAGAAAGGTCCACTATCCAAGATATAAGAATCAACACAAATGTATAGGGATAAGAGTTATTTCTCACTGAATAACATAATCATAGTATGTGAGCAGACAATTCTCAAATGAAAAAATATTATCTACCACTGTATGAAGAAAATGCTTCTAATCACCAATAATAGGAGAAATGCCACTTTATATCCATTAAATCTGCAAATATGACAAGAGGAAAACAGTGGTTGTTAGAAAGGTGGTGGAAGGACAAACACAATAATGTACCTTTGGTGGAGCTTCTGTTTGTTCTATCACCTTCTACCCTATCTGTCACAAATTCTTTGAAGATTAATGTAGTGTAATTGAATTGTTTTGAAGTTGTGGATTAAGATATATTCAAATTCAAGATGTTATTCTTTCATTATTTTTTTACTAATGATGCTAAGTACATTTTATAAAAATATCATTAACAATAACAGTATTATTTTACTTGAAACAATCCCCAAACTACCCCATCTCTGATTTCTGGTTTGTTTTATTTTAATTTTTCACAAAAGAAAGCATTAAACATGATGAATTTCTTGCTATCTTAATTATTCCTACCCATTTTCAGTTTGTCAGAGTAAGGTGGGTTGAGGAAGTGAGAGACTGAGTGTTGCCTTTGTAGAGTTGTAAGTAAATTTCTTTCCTGCTCACTCTAATTATTTGGAGTTTTTCATTCCATATCTGTATGAGGCCTGCCACTCTGTGGAAAAGGGAAAGGAGGTTTTTCTGGCAGCATGTTTTTCACAAAAAGCATTCAAATCGATGTATGTTGCTATGCCAATCCATACATTAAGTACTGCATATTTATGCTTGGCAGAAAACTGCTAAACAGCTATCAGAAATGAGGGGTGTCTTTCTATTTTGTTATATCTAGAATACATATTAATAGAGATTTGGGAGAAAAGTCAGGGCTTTTGGCTGTCAAACTGGTATGGAAGCAGACAAAATATCGGTGAACCTATCTGAAGAGTATGTATCAGGCTGTAGAGTGATACATGTAAGTTGAGAAAGAATGGAAATTGTTAGGATTTATGGGAAATTTTAGTGCTATTTTATGTCTGGAGGGCTGTTGATAAGGGAAAATACTAATAAATGGTAGGGGTTCTAAGAAAATATTTTTGGCATTTGGGATATTCTTGGCAAAGATACTGGAGTGGTTTGCCATCTCCTTCTCTACCTCATTTTACAATGAGGAGTAAATGGAGATAAACAGGATTAAGTGACTTGCCCAAGGTCACACAGCTAGTAAGTATCTGAGGCCAGATTTGATTTGAATTCAGGAAGATTGATCTTCTTGACATCAGGCCTGGTACTCTGTTGAGGGTGAAATTCAGGCATGGGAATCCTGAGACTAAAGTTCCCAGATTAGGGTCAGGGCTATCTGGAATGAATTCACAATCTCAAATATTCTTTCAGTCAAGGTGGCAAAGATTTATTGTTAGGCTTTTCAGTGGGCAAGAATTCTTAGGGAACCTGCAACCTCGGAGGGAGTGCAGGTAAAGTTTATATAGGTTATTCTATAGTAAACATGTGCCAAATATGCTAATTAGGTGATTCAGGGCAGGATTAGGGAGTGGTCAGTTCTTAAAGGAACATGCACTTTTAGTATCTACTGTGTGGGTATTTTACCTAGAGTTTACTGGGAAATAGCCCAAGCAGGGGCTACGCGGAGGTGTGGTTTTGGGCCTGAAACATCACTAAATCAACTAATGGTCAGGGCTGACTGGGAAATACCCAGGCTGCTTCCATCAATGTCTTGTTAGACAAGATAAATGTAAGGGAGTATACATATGTCTAGGTCTAGCAGGCATATGATAGGTCAGTGAGTAGTAAATATCTCTATGATCCAGTACATGCCCGGTTCAGTCAGTACACAGCTGTTTCAAACTAAAAAATTCTGTAAGTACAGCTGGCCGCTGTATCAGGAAGAGAGATGAACATTTTGCTAGGGCATGCTGTCCTATTTTGCTAGAGAGAAACTGCTAGGGAACAGTGTTTTGAGATTAGGAGAGATGTAATTTTAGAACTGGGGTCCAAGCACAGGCACCCAAGCACCGCATCATGTCCACTGTGCCACCTAACTTGTGTGTGTTTTTTTTGTGTGTATTTAGAAGTGCTTATAAAGTCAAGATAATTTAAAGTAGATCTCCAATATGTATAACAAATACAATTTTACACTTTGATGATTCTGTAATTTCATCTATGTGAATACTTCCTCAATTAACATAGATGACACTCATCACCCCCTCCTATTTGATTTTGTCCATGCCCTAGACAAATGAATTCCAGATGAAATTATTCATGAAGGCAAGGCAATAGGAAGAACAGTCACAATTGGTATTGTCCTTCTTCCTTACTCCCCCCCTTTAGATTTGAGTGCTGATATGGGAATCAACAGTTTCATTCTTTTTGTTGAGATGAGAAAACCATTAGAGCTTTCCATTTGCTGTACTATGCCTCCAGACCTAAACCATCTAATTTGCTATGTTCTGTGGTCCTCTAGCACTGTCATTCTACCTATATGTGTAACCTAGGCTTTTGGACTTTTCCATCTGCCCTGCAGGCCATCTTTTCTTTTAATTATTGTCTCTTCCAATTATAGCATAAGCTCCTCGAGAGCAAGGATTGTTTTTGCTGTGTGATGCTTGTACTTTGTCCGTTTATTATTGCTTAATCCTACTGCATGATCAGTTTACCTATTTTTATGGTCTTGATGATAGATTTTATGCCATTTCTTGCACGTCATCATTTGTTAAATCCTTTAAACCTACTTAACCCTTCAAATATGTCTTTTTTATTGCCCATTGGGTCGCCTGACGTTTTTTACTCTTCTAAGTAATGGAATTTAATGCTATAAGTGGTTATTTGTATGTAAGAAGCAAATTATGGCTAAAGGCGCAGAGAAGATTAATGCTTCTATTGAAAAAATGTAACTTGATTATATTTATACTTTTACATGTTTATATGATGTATTAAATTATACTTATCTATCTCCAAAATTCACTTTTACAGAAAGCCCTAAAACAAGCTTTATGTATAAACAAATAGTTATTCGTACTATATATTTTATTTTTATTATATATATAATAAACTTAAAATTTTAGGCCTACTATGTGAAAATATTTTCCCAAATTTTAAAAGTAACATTGTTTTTATTTTGGGACTAGAATTACATCTGTGATTTGGTAATACATGAAAGTTAGCATGAAAATCCATGGCTGATTAGCTGGTTTATAATAAGCTTGTCAAATGTAGCAGTCAAGATGATTTTTCAGAACTAGTGGTGTACTAAGTTAATGAGCTACAATTTTTTTCAGTTCTACTTGATTGGTAAAAACTTTTAGAGCATCCATACCCATTATATGTATATTTATTTAATCATAAGTTATATACACATATTATTCTAATATCACATGTACATTATAAAACACAGTAGAAATTAAACAAAGATAAGTTGAAATGAACACATTAACATTTTAAAAAATTATATTTGTCAATGGTACAAAAGAGTTTTCTGTGCTTAAGAGCAGTTTCATTATTTTTTAAAAATCCCTGTGGTTAGCTTTATCATTGTAGCTAACCAAACAGGTGAATTTCTCTCTTCAAATATACTTTTAAAAATATACACAATGCAACAAATAAAAATATTAATTCATAATAGTCCATGATCATAATAGCTTTTCAAAACGTCTTGTATACATCAGAATGTGGGTATTTCTCATATGCAACACTAAAGTAGCAAGCAAAATTGAATTGACTGATTTTAACTCAGCAGAAAAATTTCCCTATATAGTCATCCCTTGGCATTTTGTTGCACATTCAGTTTTGGTTATTTTCAAATTGGCCATTGATAATTAAATGGGAATTTTTGTATTTTTATTGCTTAGAAAATTACAGGTGATACATGTATGTAAACTAAAACAAAGTAAGTCATGAATATATAAATACTGTATATTAGTAATCTAATTTATAATTTGCTACCATAAGTATACATACACACATTTACTATAAACAGTTAAATTTTGTTAAAAGTTTCATTGTGCTAAAAGAACTACTAAAAGAGGTCCTAATTTCTCTCAAAGAAACTGAAATTTTTTTAATGGGTGCAGTGTGTTGTTTTGTTTTTGTGTTAAATAAATAAAAATTATTAAAAATAAAGGTATGGAGTGGGGCCTAGAGTTGTTTGGGGTTTTCTACAGTACATTCGCAGGGGTCCTGTGCCCCTAATTCTGGAAATGTTGAAGGATGACTATACATCTATTTCTCTTTCTTTACATGGTTCTGCTTAATGGATGTTATATTTCTATTCATGTTTTAATTGTGTGTGTGTGTTTTATGAGTGTGATAAATAGCAAGAAGGCTAATTTGACTGGTCTGTGGAGTCCAGGAAAAGGAGTAACGTATAATAAGAATATATGATAAAGGATTAATATATAAGAAGACTGGAAAAATATATTGGGGCTTAGTTTTGAAGGGATTTAAGTGCCAAAGAGAAGAGTTTATATTTGATTCTGTAGGGAGCCACTAGCATTTATTGAATAGGGCTACCATGTTGTCAGATCAATGCTTTAGGAATATCACTGTGACAGAGATAGGGAACTGGGGAGAGAGGAATAAGTGTTTATATAGCATCTACTATGTGCCAGGCACTATACTAAGTACTTTACAGATATTATCTCATTTGATCCTCACAACAACCTTGGAAGCTAGGTGTTATTATCCTCATTTTATAATTGAGGCAATTGAGACAAACGTAGGTTTAGTAACTTACCATGCTAGTGTCTGAGGACATATTTGAACTTAGGGCTTACTGATTACAGGCCCAGTGCTCTATTTATGGGTGGATTGAGAAGACTTAGGAGGGACAAGCCAAGAAGCAACTAGAATTAATGCAGAAATCCAGGTTCTTGTGGGTATTTTCATTTTAGTAGATATTGTATTATTTTTTAACTTTAGGACCTGTTCCCTGCCTGTTATGGATCGGTGTCATTTTGCCTCACTCTCCAGAGCTCTGTGCCAGAACAATGGTCAGCAACTTGGCACCTTCTCTTCATTCCTTCCTTCCTTCCCTTCTTCAACAGTATGGAAGCAACCACCACCTCCCAAATTACATTAGAACTCTTTTGTTGGGATACTTTACACTTGCCACAGAACTGAAACTAAAATAATCTGTTAGACAATTAGTCACAAATACAATCCTGATGTTTTTTCCCCATATACAAAAAATTTCTGTCTAAAATGTCTTCTTGTAATGCTGGGTCCTGCCACCACCGTACTTGACTGAGTTCACAAATGTGTTGCAATCTTTAGCTTCCTTGTCACTTTTCTGACTCTTTTCTCCTCCTAAGCTTTGTTTCCTAACAGTAATTAAATCTCCTGCCACTGCTGCTACTATAGGAACCACCATAGGCACCTTGGTTGTGTGGTTTGGCAAAATGTTGGCCCCCACCAAAAGGGCAAGAATTCCTGCACCCAAAGTTTCTTCTCTTCTTGGGACCAAAGTATGAGGACTGATTGTTGTCGTTGGCAACGTCATTGTAGCTTCTACCATATCCAAAGTTGTTACCACATCCTCCGTTGTCATACCTATCATAGCTGCCACTCTTACCATAACCACTGTCTTGTTTTCTGTCACTGTCCACAACCTCTCTTCCTTCAATGTAACTAAGGCCACTTCCTTCATAACCACTATCACTGCAAATGTATTTAGGCCATATCCTCTATCACTATGATTGCTACTAAAACCACCACTGAAGTTCCCACCACAGCTAGTTTTTATTTCCACAACTCTGCCAAAAACTTTGTGAAGTCTTGCATTCATGGCTGCATCTACCTCTTCCACCATGACATAGGTAACAAAACCAAAGCCTTTAGAACACTTGGGATTTGGATCCCTCATTACCACACAGTCTGTGAGCATGGCTCATGGTTCCTTAGATTCTCTCTGTTGTGTGAAAGCTCAACCCTCTGATCAAGAGCTTTCACAGCTGCTCAGACTCTTTGAAAGATTCTGACTTTGACATGATGAGAACAGTGGCATAAACTTCAGTGATCCTCCTTTAGTGGCTTTGAAGACAAAAGAAAGCTAGCTACAGAACATACCTCAGTACCCCAATTTAAAGGTTGCTAACCAATGGTGAGAGTAGCATGCCAATCAACTGGTGAAGAAATCAACATGTAACTTTATTTTTTAAAATTTTGAATAATATTTCATTTTTCCAATTGCTTGTAAAAACAACTTTTAACATTCTTTTAAAACCATTTTTGAGTTCCAAATTCTCTCTCTTCCTCCTTCTTTCCCAGGAGAGCAAGCAATTTGATATAGGTTATACATGTGCAGTTGTGTAAAACATTTCCATATTGGTTATATTGTGAAAGAAAACATAGACCCCCAAAAAACTTACCAAAAAAGTGAAAAAATAACATGTTTTGATCTGCATTCAGACTTTATCAGTTCTTTCTTTGGAGTGGATAGCAAATTTCATCATGAATCCTTTGGAATTGTCTTGGATCATTATATTGCTAAAAATAGCAAGTCATTCACAGTTGATCATCTTATAATATTTCTGTTACTGTGTATAATGTTCTCCTGGTTCTGCTTACTTTGTTCTGTATCAGTTCCTGTAAGTCTTTCCAGGCATCCTAGCATGTAAGTTTAAAAACAGTTTTCTCTTTTCAACTCAATTCAACACACACACTGATTAAACACCTGCTTTGTAAGAGGTACATTGCTAGTTCTTCAGTATGCAAAGACAAAAATGAGACATGGTCTTGGCCTACAAAGTACTTAAGTTCTACCATTTCTTTCAAAGCAACATTTCTTTCAAGAGGGAACAATTCAGAGCCTTTCTGAGAAGCAAATTTGTCTGAGGTTTGAAGCAGGAGTTATAAAACTACTGGGAGCATCTGCTTCAACAAAGAAATTATTTAGTAATCGTTAGCTCTTGATTAAAAAAGAAGAAAATCTAGAGGGACACAGTCATCCCTTAGTGTCTTATGTAACCCAGGCTCTACTCATTTGGAAGAGCAAAAAGTCAAGAATATCAGAGGAACAAATGAATAAAATATGTAAACGGAAGGAGGTGTAACCAGAATGGCCTTTGTTTTCTTTGAGTGACTCAATTTATCTCAGTGAGCTTTACTAGGTGCTAAGCCCCAGGCCCAAACCCCATTAGGTGTTAACGTAATCCATGTGGATGTGAACCTCCCAGCATCCTAAGGGGAGGGGCCAACTCAAGAACCAATCACCAGAGCCTGAGCTCTGGTGATTCAGATGATGTTTGATGTCTGAAGCCCTATAAGAAGGGAGGACAGAGCCATTTGTGCGAGGCTCTGGAGGTGGTGTTGATGAGGAAACTCTGGGCAGCTGTAGCTAAGGAGCCCTCCAGCTTGTAAACCCGGATGTTGAAACTTTGTTGAACTCTGGTAACTGTGTTAGGATTTGAATCAGACAAAGTCTGTTGATGTTTGTAATTTGTTTGCATTTTGTTTTGAAGTTCAGGGTGCTGGATTTTTCCTCTGAACTAACTGAATAATATTTGAATGCTGAATTAAAAGTAAGCTTGTCAACCCCTTCACCTTGCTTCCCTTGCTTAAGCAGATCATAAAAACCTGTGCTGTTGGCAGCTTTCTGGGTGCTGGCTGTGGGTGAATCTTATACTCCCACAGAAGCTGTTACCCAGATTGTTGACACATATGGTGTAGTCAGCAGAATCTGGCTTTAACAAGGAAGCATGGTGTGTTGGGGTACTGGGTTGGTTGAATGTTTCCCAGTTTTTGGATTTCTCTTTGTACTTGGAGTGGCTATGGTTCTGTGCAGCCTCAGGAGCAACAAAGTCCTGAAGGAAAACAGGCTGGTGGAAGTGCTGGGCATGGTTTCCCAGGGGCCCAGAGCAGGAGATAATCCCTTCTTCCCAGGGCTTAAGCTGATAAGCCTGGCCCAGCTTTTTTAGCCAATTCTTTTGCTAGGGAGGAATAAAATAGATCCTCTCACCCTGGGATATTCATCTCTTCCTCTGAAGTTCTTCTGCTTCTAAATAGAGATCTTATACCTAGCGATCCCATCCTCGTCGCCAAATGTATTAGGAGGGCAGAGTTTATAATTTCAAAGAGGATCATGCATATGTCTGAAAGGTTCGGAACCACCGGATATAAGAAACTCTCAAAGTGGGAGGCAGAAGAATCAAAGCATATATTTAGGCTCCACAATAACCAACCCATGAACCAGCATCCCCATTTTGATATATTGATCAAAAGCTTCCAGGCCCAATAAGTCCGCCTCACAAGAGTAACCAGGAGGCCTCAGAGAAGCATGATGGTGTAAAGCAAAATCATATACATCCTTCCCCTCTATGGTAAAAAGATTACCCACTGGCCTCAAGTCCTTGTTCAGCTTCCTCCTGTAGGTCAGCTCTGCTACCGGCAGCTCCTGCTTCAGCTTCGGCTGTGGCTGTAGCTGTAGCCTGTGGCTCCAACGGAAGCTGTTTTTAACCATCCGGCATCTGGGGGGGGGGGGGTAAAGTACGCTGGGGAAAGCACAGGTTCTTTCGATCTGCTTAAGCAAGGTGAAGGGGTTGACCAGGAAAGCACAGGTTCTTTCGATCTGCTTAAGCAAGGGAAGCAAGGTGAAGGGGCCGACAAGCTTACTCCAATCCAACATACAAACAGCATTCGGTTCAGGGGAAAAGCCAAACTAGTCAAGGGCACTTGTTGACTAAGTGCTAAGGACCCCATTTTTGGTTACCAACATAGGAGGTTTCAGTTAACATAAGAAAAAACATTTTACAAGGAATTATAGCTTACAGCAGGAAGGGGACAAACCAAGTTATGATTATTAATAAATTTTTAAAAATTTTCTCAAAAACTATATGCCTCTAGGCTTTATGCTATTTTATCTCAATTTGCATCTGACGTAGCCTGAAATTATCAGACAATTATCAAGACCCAACTTTATTTTGTGAAAGATATCCAGGCAAGCAAATTTGGGTTGGCTTCTGGTTAACTGACAATGACAATGTTAGTAATTTAATTTTTTCCTTCTTTTAAACAGAATGTCCCTCCAGACCTATCTATATGTACCTTTGTGTTGGAACAATCCCTATCTGTCCGAGCTCTCCAGGAGATGTTGGCCAACACGGTGGAGAAAGCAGAAGGGGCAAGTACTCAAGTCTATGTAGAATTTTAACATATTATGAACTTAACCACCATATAATAAAATAATCTATTTATTTTGCAGGTATTACCACATTCTGAAGCTTTTATGTATCAAGGCAGTGTCTTGGTTATTTCTTCAAATTTATTTAGAGTATCTTATGTAAATGACTTCTGTGATAGATTGCAGAGCTACAAAAATTAAAACACTAAGTTGACTCATTGGGGAATTGTTTGCCACTGAAATATATTCTAATGATTGATACCAGCATTTTTATGGTGATTTAATGTTTATTTATATTTTCCATGCTAACATTGTTATATGTTACTAACTGCTCTGTGTGTGATCACATTTCATTATCATTTATTTTATTCTGAATTATTTTTAGACATGTAACTGTTTCAACTTTTGAATAGTTGTTGTGGATGAAATTTTAAAGTACAGTCATATATTTTATTTGGAATGCAGAGATAGTGAGAATGTTATGTCAGTCCAAGCTCTGCTGTATTTTTGTGAACAGACAATTCTTTAGTTATTCTTCTTAAACCTGGGCTACTTATTGATACTTATCATATCATTCCTAAGCTTATTTACATTTTTTTCCTAGTTATGTAAGTGGCAGAGGAGATAGAATGTATAACTTGGAATCAGAAAGACCTGAGTTCAAATACTGCCTTAGACATTGGCTTTGTAACCTGATCAAGTCATCACTCTCAACCTGTTTGCTCATCTGTAAATGGGATAATAATAGCCTATCCCATGGGATTGTTGTAAAGATCAAGTGATACATATATATATATATATATATATATATATATGTATGTATGTATGTATTGCGCTTTGCAAACCTTAACACAGTATAAAAATACCATGTCATTTTATATTATTATTGTTATTATTATTATGCTTATATTTATTTAATTGGCTATTCTCCACCTGACTTAGTGGGATCCAATGTCTGGAAATTACCTATTAGTGACTACTTGTTAAAACTTATAGTTAAGCAGGCAGGTCTTCTAATAATGTTTTGAAAGAAAAGTTGTAGCACATGGCTTAAGCAAAAAAGCATAGTTATTTTAGATATGAAATTGAAAATTACATATACCATTTATGAGACAAACATTCTTTTTGACAAATTCAAATAGACTTGTTTTTTCATCATGTGGATATTCTCCCAGTCTGTGCTTGTTGTTATGCTTGTGTGACTTCCGTTCATGTCCTCTCATACTTTGCTCTAAGGGTTTAGCCAATATATTAACACCCTTCTTTCTTCTCTTGATACCATAAAGATAAGAACAATAGCCCATGGATTGTCCTTTAGTTATCCCTTGTTCTTGCCATATGACTATACCTTCTTTTTCATTCATATGTTTCTTTGATGACGTCTCTTGCTTTCCTTTTCCATTTGTAATTTGTTGTACACTGCTTAGATCTACCATGCCTTTCTCCATTGCCTCTGAGCAATATTCACTTTCATATCTTCTAATACTAGAAGCAGGGCTGTCCAACCTTAGGTTTTTATTGAAACAATAGACAACATATTTTGATTTGCCATTTTAGTGAGAGCTCTGCGGTAGCTCGGCTTTGTTTACTAAAGCATTTATTTAGATTTCTATGCTTGTAGGTGGCCACATAAATCCCACTGTGGGCTGCATGTGGTGGGCTGCATTTTGGACAGCCCTGTATTAGAGCATTCCATCATTTGCCACTATATTACATCACTGGAAGCATGTTGGTATGAAAAAGATGTACAGAGAAATTTGGTGTCATTAAAAGAACTTTACAATTTATCAAATATAGTTCAGTCTTTTTTTTCTTTCTGTTCAGTTTTGGGCCCAATTGTCCATTACAGACAACATAAATGGAGTGAATACACACACACACACACACACACACACACACACACACACACTTCTATATACACATGCACATGTGATGATAGAAAAACCCCATTAAGTCAAGATCAGTAAAAAAGTTAAATGGTTGTACATATTGGACTGGTAGTAATCCCCATTTATGACAATATAACTTCTGTCTGAACTTTCAGTTTTTTTTAGTTTCCTATGATTTAGGGTACAGTTTCATATGGTTTAGATAGAGTTTTAAATTACTTAAAAATCAAATTGAATTCTTATCATGCTCATAAGAAAGGGGAGGGTAATAAAGATGGTATTTATTTGCATTTCAATTTGGTTGTATTTGTATTTTGAATTAAAACTTTTTATTGAATTTCAGATTGACAGAGTGGTCAAAGCTCTGTCCAACTTCTAATCAACCATGAAGCAACTGTGTCATTAATTTTTTTTCCTTTGGATTTTAACATTTTGGCTAGAATAAAGCTTGCAGTTAGTATTATATATAGTTTCTATTTTTTATTTGAAATTTTAGTTTGAGATAAAACAAGAAATAATAGAAAATTTCTCAAAGGAACTAGTTTTTTTCACCCCCCAAAACTTCAGTTCATCATTAAATGATATTGATGCCTGACAACTTGAACATGAGTCAGATCTACAAGCCATTTGAATGTCTGCTGAGAGTCTTTTATATATATGCACATATGTATATGTATATATACACGCACACACACATATACATATATATTGCACACACATATACATAAAATGAAAAGCACGTTACTATTGAAGCATGACACCTTTTGAATGTGGATCATATTTACAAAACATTGGATGAAAAATCTACTGAAAGTCTAAAAAGCAGTATTTTTTTGGCACACACATATACAAGGGGTACAAAACACTTTATTGTTCCCATCTATAGTTTTGCATAATCCAGCTACAAGGCCGGCTTAAGCAATTGATTGCATTTTTATAGTATGAGGTTTGTTTGATTCTAAATTTATGTTTATGAATTGATTCGAAAGCACATTAGATGTTGGTGCTGACTTCTAATTAGTTTTTTTCTTTCTAAAATATTTGAGTTAATAAATTTGTAATGTGATTAAAATTTGGGGTTGTAGGAGGCAGAGAAATAATGGAGGAGCAGCAGAAAGTAGTATAGTTGAGCTTCTCCTTCATAGCTCTCCAACAAAGGTCTAGAAAATTCACCAGTCTCAATTCTGATTGTGTGATCTAAGGAAAAAAAAACCGTACTATGAGTCATTTTTGCAGCCCAGGTTGATATAGAAATATAAATAGGGAGGGCTGTAGACACTAAGGATGAGATTTGGCCAGGACTATGTGCACAACATTATAGTTCCCAGGTACTAAAAGAGGAACGAATTTCTGCACTAGGGAAGGAAGTGATCCTATGGATCCCTCAACTAATGCAAAGTATGAGAATGGGTGCTATATGGCAGCTCTGTTGCTTACTACCCATTTTTGGGGACAAATCAGGGTGGACTAAGGAGGGAAACTGTGTCTAGGAGTGGTAGAGAGGATTTTTCAGGCTCTAGCTATATGCTGAGTGAGGAATAGGTTCAGATGGAAACTGTAGTTGTGTGACTCTGATCCCAGGAGCAGAGCTAGTATTCAGGTCTAGTCTGTAACTCAAGCTGAAGTGTGTAGTGGAATAACCCGAGCAGGAACCTGGACCAAAGGAGATCTTGCAGTTTGGTCTTTTTTAACCTCCTGTGCATCTCCAGAAGACTGATAGCTCTTGAGTTCCATAGCACTTTAAAGGAAATTCCAGCCAGGGGCAAGCTGACAGACCCAAACCAAGATGAGAAACTTGAAGAGTTCAGACCAGGAGGGAAATGAGTGACTTTGCCCCATTTCTAGTCATATTGGTAGCACTGAAAGCTTCCATGTCCCTGGCCTCAGCTAACTATAAGATCTGGAATAACACAATATTCAGTACTCTAGGAAAGCAATAGAAACACTCAAAAGAGCAAAAGCTCAAGAACCTGCACATTCATCCCAGAAGTGCGAGGAGCCCAGCCCAAAATTAAAACCCATAGTCAAGAAGTAGACTGGGAAAATGAGAAAAAAAAAGAGAATCCCACCATAAAAAGCTATTATGGAGAGAGTGAAGCTCAAGACACAAGCCCAGAGGTAGATAATTACTCAAAACATCTGTAAGCAAAGCTTCAGAGAAAAATGGAGCTTGGGCAAAAGTCCAAGAATTCTTGGAAGAGTTAAAGTAAGAGTTTAAAAGAGCTAAAAATGATTTTAAGAACAAATGAAAAGGGAGGTGGAGCCAAGATGGCGGCTGGTAAGCAGGGAATAGTGTGAGCTCCGTACTGAGACCCTCCAAAAACTTATAAAAAATGGCTCTGAACCAATTCTAGAATGGCAGAACCCACAAAACAGCAGAGGGAAGCAGGGCTCCAGCCCAGGACAGCCTGGATGGTCTCTGGGTGAGGTCTATCCCACACGGAGCTGGGAGCTGGGAGCTGGGAGCTGGGAGCGGAGTGGAGCAGAGCCCAGTCTGAGCGGCATGCACCATCCAGACCAGAAGCTGGGCGGAGGGGGCCCTAGCGCCCTGATTCAGTGAGCTGCAGCAGTTACGAGACTTCTCAACCCACAAACACCAAAGACTGCGGAGAAGGTTAGTGGGAAAAGCTGCGGGAGTGGAAGGAGTTCGGGGTTCGGCTTCCAGCCCTGGGGGCAGCGGAGGTGGGGCAGCTACAGCTGTTGTTACTTCCGGCTCCAGGCCCACCTGGTGGGAGGAATTAAGTGGCGGATCAGAGCAGGGGTGCACAGCCTGCCGAAGATCTAAGCCCAGTTCGGGTTGGGGGTTCTTGGGGAAGGAGCAGTGCTGGTGTGGCAGAGCTGGCACCTCCCCCCCAAACGTGGAACATAGAACTCTGTAGTCTACAAGCAGTCATACCCCACTGAAAAACTCAAGGGTCAAGTTAGTTGGCTGGGAATATGGCCAGGCAGCGAAAATGCACCCAGATTCACTCTCAGACTTTGCATTCTTTCTTTGCTGACAAAGGAGACCAAAACATACAGACGGAAGAAATTAATAAAGTCAAAGAGCCTACAACAGAAACCTCCAAGAAAAACAGGAACTGGTCCCAGGCCATGGAAGAGCTCAAAAAGGAGTTGGAAAAGCAAGTTAGAGAAGTAGAGGAAAAATTGGGAAGAGAAATGAGAAGGATGCGAGAAAACCATGAAAAACAAGTCAATGACATGCTAAAGGAGATCCAAAAAAATACTGAAAAATACACTGAAGAAAACAACACCTTAAAAAACAGACTAACTCAAATGGCAAAAGAGCTCCAAAAAGCCAATGAGGAGAAGAATGCCTTGAAAGGCAGAATTAGCCAAATGGAAAAGGAGGTCCAAAAGACCACTGAAGAAAATAGTACTTTCAAAATTAGATTGGAGCAAGTGGAAGCTAGTGACTTTATGAGAAATAAGGATATTATAAAACAGAACCAAAGGAATGAAAAAATGGAAGACAATGTGAAATATCTCCTTGGAAAAACCACTGACCTGGAAAATAGATCCAGGAGAGATAATTTAAAAATTATTGGACTACCTGAAAGCCATGATCAAAAAAAGAGCCTAGATAGCATCTTTCAAGAAATTATCAAGGAGAACTGCCCTGATATTCTAGAGCCACAGGGCAAAATAGAAATTGAAAGAATCCATCAATCACCTCCTCAAATAGATCCCAAAAAGAAATCTCCTAGGAATATTGTTGCCAAATTCCAGAGCTCCCAGATCAAGGAGAAAATACTGCAAGCAGCCAGAAAGAAACAATTTGAGTATTGCGGAAACCCAATCAGAATCACCCAAGATCTGGCAGCTTCTACATTAAGAGATCGAAGGGCTTGGAATGCGATATTCCGGAGGTCAATGGAGCTAGGATTAAAACCTAGAATCACCTGCCCAGCAAAACTGAGTATCATGTTCCAAGGCAAAATATGGATTTTCAATAAAATAGAGGACTTTCAAGCTTTCTCAGTGAAAAGACCAGAACTGAATAGAAAATTTGACTTTCAAACACAAGAATCAAGAGAAGCATGAAAAGGTAATCAAGAAACGGAAATTGCAAGGGACTTACTAAAGTTGAACTGCTTTGTTTACATTCCTACATGGAAAGATGATGTGTATGATTCATGAGACCTCAGTATTAGGGTAGTTGAAGGGAATATGCATATATATATGTTTATGTATATATATATAAGTGAATGTGTGTATGTATGTATCTATGTGTATATGTATGCGTGTGTATGTATGTGTATATATATGTGTTTTTATATATATGTATATATATGTATATATGTATATATATGTAAAAGAGATAGAGCAGACACAGGGTGAGTTGAAGATGAAGGGAAGATATGTAAAAGAAAGAAAATGAAATTAAGGGATGAGAGAGCAACATACTGAGAGAGAGAGATAGGGAGAGATAGAATGGGGTGGATTATCTCGCATAAAGGTGGCAAGAGGAAGCAGTTCTGTGGGAGGAGGGGAGAGGGCAGGTGAGGGGGGAATGAGTGAACCTTGCTCTCATCAGATTTGGCCTGAGGAGGGAATACCATACACACTCAATTGGGTATCTTACCCCACAGGAAAGAAGAGGGAGGAAGATAAAAAAAAATAAAAGGGGGGGATGATGGAGGGGAGGACAGATGGGGGTGGAGGTAATCAAAACAAACACTTTGGAAAGGGGACACGGTCAAGGGAGAAAATTCAATAAAGCGGGATGGGTTGGGAAGGAGCAAAATGTAGTTAGTCTTTCACAACATGAGTATTGTGGAAGGGTTATACATAATGATACATGCGTGGCCTAGGTTGAAGTGCTCGACTTCTTAGGGAGGGTGGGTGGGAAGGGAAGAGGGCAGAGAATTTGGAAGTCAAAGTTTTAAAAACAGATGTTCAAAAACAAAAAAAAAGTTTTTGCATGCAACTAAAAAATAAGATACATAGGCAATGGGGCATAGAAATTTATCTTGCCCTACAAGAAAGGAAGGGAAAAGGGGATGAGAGGGGAGGGGGGTGATAGAGGGGAGGGCTGACTGGGGAACAGGGCAACCAGAATATATGCCATCTTGGAGTGGGGGGGGGGAGGGTAGAAATGGGGAGAAAATTTGTAATTCAAACTGTTGTGAAAATCAATGCTGAAAACCAAATATGTTAAATAAATAAATTTAAAAACAAACAAAAAAAAGAATTGAAAAAAAAAGAACAAATGAAAAGCACCAGAGGAGAAAAATGGGAAAAGAAATGTGAGCTATGGAAGAAAGGTGTGAAAAGAGAATTAATAGCTTGAAACAACAGGTACAAAACATTACCCAAGAAAATAATTCCATTAAAATTAGAATGTACTAAATAGGAGACATCAAAACATATCAAACACTCAAAAGACTGAAAAACCCCCCAACGATGTGAAGTATCCCATCGGAAAAATAACTCATCTGGAAAATTGATTGAGGAGAAACAATGTAAGAATCATTGGACTGTATCTGAAAACCATTACCAAGAAAAAGCCTGTGTATCATATTTCAAGAAATCACAAGATTTCCTAGATCTTGTAGAATCAGAGGACAAAGCAGAAATAGGGAGAATCTGAAGTCACTTCCTGAAAGAAACCTCAAAACATAAATTCTGAGGGATATTATAACCAAAATCCACTTCTTAGGAAAATGAACAAGCATGCAGAAAAGAGAATTTCAAGTACTGAACTGTCATAATTAGAATCATAAGATTTAGCAGCTTCCATCATAAAAGTCTAGAGAACTCAGAATGTTATATTCCAAAAGGAAAAAAATAGTGTTAAAGCCAAGAATAATATACCCAGCAAAATAGTAATCCTACAGGGGAAAATGGATTTTTAATGAAATAGAGGTCTTCCAAGCATCCTGATGGAAAGAGTTGTGTAGAAACATTGACATACAAACACCGGAATCAAGTATAAGAAAGTAAACATGAACAAAAAGACCATCACCTTTGAAATACTTAGAAATTCTGACGAGCAACACTATGACCACCTTTAATCCTAAAGGACTCATGCTGGAGCTTGTTACTTGCCCTCAGATAAAGAATTGATGGACTCAGAGTGAAGACTGAAGCATATTTCTTTTCGACATGACCAGTGCAGGTATTTGTTTTGCTTGACTATACTTGTTGGTAATAGGTTTCATTTCTCTTCCTTTCTCAAAATGAGGAGGATGAGCCACAGCAAGATGGGAGAGAAAGAATGTCAACTTATGAGTTGAATAGAAAAATAAATTTGGAGTTTGAGATGTAAAGATCATTTGTTTTTAACAAGGCCTCTATGGTTATTAGGAGGTAGAGGAAATACTGGTTCAAATAACATAAGGAAAGAATCCAATCCAGAAATTGTGGTGTTCACTGGAATAGTGACAAATCAAATTTTGACACCTGGTGGGAAATATTTCTTGAACAGGTAAATGGGATATATTTAAAATTTTTCAGATGAAGGTAGGAGAATTTTGGACAAAGAGATGAATACTCTGTAGAGATCAAATTAGTGACTATTCTTTAAAGCTTTTGCTTTTCCAAGCAGTGAATTTTATGGCAATTGAAATTCAACATATTAGGTTAGTAAAACAATATTTCATTTTTTATATATATTCTTTTCTCCCTTTGGTAGTAAACGTTCCCTTCATACTAATTCTCTCCTCTTTCTCCATCTCCTGCTATAGCCAACTCTTGTTATCTAGTTTATAGATTTTCTGAGTCACTTTTCTTTATAATCTAGGCATTAGCCACTTTGTAGACCAAGACTAAAGAAGAATCTGAAACTCAAATTATCTAATTGAGTTATATTACTAATTATAAAAATGCTTTATGTTGACTATGTTTTGGATAAATGGTTAAAATAAGTCCGTGTGCTATAGTGGATAGAGAGCTGACTTTAGGTCAGGATTTAATCAATAAACATTTATCAAAAAGCACCTTTTATGTGTCAGGCACTATGATAGGTGGAAAGACTTGGGTTCAAATCCTGCTTCAGACATGCTTAATCTATCAGTGTCTCAAACAACTTTCTAATACTAAAAATTAAAGAGTTGCCAACGTATGTCAACCGAGTGAATTTCCCTACTGAGAATTCTCTACGCGGATTTTATCATGAGTCCAGACTTCCTTTTTACTCCCCCTCCCCTCCAGAAGATTCAAATAACTTGTGATTTATACTCCCCCAAGTTTCACTCACCTGTGGCAGTATTTACCAAACTTATTTGGCCATGGAACAGCTTGAAACTTAGCTTAGGCTTTTTTGATGGAACCCATAAAATGCTAGTGTGGGAAATATGGAAATATGGAATAGCCCTATGAATAAAGTAACATCTAACAGTACTTGTCTTATTATATAACCTTAAATGTGACCCAGGGTCATTTTAACTGTTTGATGACTTTGGTAGAAGAAATAGTTTTGACATATACATAATTTAATAGTTATTTATTTAAAGGGGAGATATCACCAGCATTATTTTTCCACAGTATTTCCATTTCTTATTGTATGAATTACAGATTGGAAAATTATCTTTGCAATCCCTTGTTGCATCATGGTAATTAACTAATGGAAGCAACACATTATGGGAGATTAAAACCAAAATATATTATTTAAAAATAAAATACAAATAATAAAATATTGTTTTATTAACCATTTATAATTTATTTTTATAATAATGTGAGGTGAGTTATTTTCTCTGTTTTCTCAAATTGATCCTAAGACAAGTAGAATTAATACTAAAACGACTAACCTAAAGTAACTTAAAACATTTTCTCAGGGTACCCTTGTACTCATTATGTTGATATTTTAATGGTACCTGTCAAAATGCATTGTCTGTTTAATCATCCTTATTTTGTTATAATTCTTAAATAATCCCCTTTAAGTGACTAAGAATAGATGGCTTATTCTAAGGAAAAAACTGAATAGTTTGTAATTCTAATAACGTTACTCTAAAAGTGTAAAAAACTAAAATTTCTATCATAGGGATATACATATTATATATATATATATATTTAGTTAAAACAGCTAATTATTATGAAAATTAAGATTATAGATTATAGGGTCTTATTCTTCTTCTAATGTGCAGTATTGCGTGTCAAGAAGGCAGCTAGGTGGGACAGTGGATAGATTCCTTGGCCGGGAATCAAGAACACCTGAATTCAAATCTAGCCTCAGAAATTTACTAGTTATGTGATCTTGCGCACATCACTTAACCTCTGTCTGCCTCATTTTCCTCACCTGTAAAATGGAGATCATAATAGCATTTACCTCCCAGGTTGTTTTGAGGATAAAATGAGATAATATTTGTAAAGCTCCTGCACATAGTAGATGTTGGGAATAAAATTTCTAGAGGAATTTCCCGAGGTAAATGAGGCAAACTTATTTACTTTACATTCTTGTAAGAAGCGGGTGTGCTGCTAAGACAGACATATACTACAGAAGCAAGAGCAAGCCATTATATCCCTGTCCCAAAATGCAAAGTCCCTCCCTCATTTCCTTATTGGCTGAGTACTCTGAGGTGTACAACTTGCCAGTATGTATACTACATATTTTCCCCTTGATATGTTCCCCTTCCCTCCACATACACTGTATGTGCTTTTAAATGAGCTGTAGCTGCTCCAGGGGAGAAGCTAATATTCATAAAGCTATTATTAAGCATGTTTATTCTAAGCAGGGTTGGGACCCCTATCCTATATTCTATATTCTTTACTACGATGCCTTTCTTACCTGGTTTCTTCTGCTTTGTATAGATACATCCTGTTGCTGGCTGACTTCAGCTAAATTAATACCTCCCTTCCTGTTCTATGTGGGAACCATGCTTCCTCTATTTTATCACATCTCTGCGGAAACATAATTTTCACATCTTATAGTAGATGCTATATAAATGCTAGTGATGATGATTATGATAATGATAACTATTATCAAGAAACATGGTGAATTATGTAAGGTATTAGAGTGTTTTGAGTGTAGCACTAATTTCAAGGTACATGGCAAAATTAAGTTTAAGATCATTTTAGATAAATACAGTAATTGAATATAAAATCCATGAAGATGTATTTGATTTCATCCTCATAATTCTATTTGGTGATAAAATGAGCAAGAGAACTTATCTACTCAAAAACACATGTATTTGAAAGTATTTTCCAATACCCTAACTAGTCCTTTCTTATTGAATTATCTCTATCTTGGGGCAGATATTATTTCACTAGATTATGCTACAAAGAAGTGAAATATGATATTAAAATATCTGTATATTTATAACTTTATTCTGAACTATTTCTTTACTTTGATTCTTTCTCAAAATGTTGGATCCAGAAATACTTCATGGTTTTCTCATTGTTGAGTAAGTTATATGTCAGAAAATTTTTGCAGGATCAGTGAACATTTTGATTTAACTACTTTGCACTTGCAGGATTTGGCAACTCAGTTCATTGTTTCTGTTACTTAAAAAAAGCTTCTAGGTCATCAGGTCATAATGGTCTCATATTAAGGGACTTCAGTATACATATTGATACTACCTTAAATTCCCTAACCTCACAGTTCCTCAGCTCTCTGGCTGGGTAATGTTGCAACAGAGTGCTATGTTATGCCAGAGCAAGATTTTTGGCCTTCAGCAACACAGGGAACTGGGTATAGAGTTGTATTCTGTTCTAAGCTTGTGGATTAGTTTGTGCAGATCATGGTGGCTGCTGGGGGAGGGACTGCTGAGTGGGTATATTAGGAATTAGCCTTCCTTGTTCTTAGTTAATTTATTTATGAATGTGTTAGTGCCTAGCATTCTTAGACTGTGGAGACAGCTGATAATGCTTTATCTCTTGAATATCATTCCTAATCTGAAGAGTTTCAAGATGTTGTAAGGATTGGAAAAAATGTCTATAGACTTCCATCTTGTTTGTTATAGGACTTGGAAATCAGTTTAAGATGTCTAATAGAGTCTTCGTGATGTGAGACTAGAAGTCAGAAAAGAGGTTAGAATAACTAAATGATATAATTTGAGAATCATTTGCTGAGAGATGATAATTGAACCCATGGGTGCTAATAAGATGAAACAAAATAATAAAAAAGGAGAAAAGAAGGGGGCCAAGGACAGATCCTTACAGAAGACCCCATTGTTAGGGGTCTTGATTTTGATGAAGTTCTGGCAAAAGAGTAATTATATAGATAGATGTTCAAAATCATTTCGTGGAATTAAAAGCAATCTAGACAAACAGACATTCAAACCTCAGTGAAGACCTTTGTGAAATATGGGGTAGCATAGAGAAAAGAGAACTGGGAGACAAAAGTGTTACAAAAATCTAGGTAGAAGGGTGTGTAAAAGGAGAGAACAATACTATCAAAGTCTGCAGAGAGGTCAAAAAGGATGTGGATTTAAAAAAAAAAACCTTTAGATTTGGGAATTAAGAAATAATTGGTGACTTTGGAGAGGGTAATTTCACTTGAATGATGAGGTGAGAAGCCAATCTGCAGAGGGATTGGAAGAGAATGAGAAGGGAAGTATAAACACTTACTGTATATGGCCTTCTTATGGAGTTTTGACATGAAAGAGAGTTCAGATCTAGGAGGATAGCTAATGGGAATCAGTGGAGCAAGTGAAAGGTGGGATTTTTTTCACTTACTGGTATTTTTTTCCTATTACATGTAAATATAGTTTTCAACATTAATTTTTGTAAGATTTTGAGTTCAAAATTTTTCTCCTTCCCTTCCTTCTCTCCCCACTCCCCAAGATAGCAAGCAGTCTGATATAGGTTATACAAGTACAATCATGTTAAACATATTTCCACATTAGACATGTTGTAAAAGAAGAATCAGAACAAAGGGGGAAAATCATGTGAAAGAAAAAACAAGAAAAAAAGTGAAAATAATATGTTTTGGTCTGCATTTAGACACCATAGTTTTTTCTCTGGATATGCATAGTATTTTCTATCAAGAGTCTTTTGGAATTGTCTTAGGTCATGGTATTGCTGAGAAGAACTAAGTCTACCATAGTGGATCATCACACATGCATGTGGATCAGCACATCATCTGGTTCTGCCAGCTGAATGTTTTTTAAGGATTGGGGAGACATGGAAATATTTATAGGTATCAGGGAGGCAGCCAATAGATAGGAAGAGATTGAAAATTAGACTGAAAGTGGTTCTGGTGGAAGAGGCATTCTGCTTGAGAAGGTAGAATGGAATGGAATTACTTGTTCACATAGAGGGGTTTGTCTTGGCAAGAAGGGCCAGCTCTGAGCCATCTCTTTATGTGAAACAGAGTTGAAGCAGAAGATAGTGGGGGAAGACATCTGAAGAGTTATGTGAGTGAGAAGGAGAGAAGAGGGAGCTGTCATTTGAAAAGACTCATTTTTTCAGTGAAATTTGAGGCAAAGTTCTCATTTATAGAACTATATCAAACAACACTGGTGATAAGGGACATTTTTACTTTACTCTAGATCTTTGATTATATTTAATGGAAAGACTTTGTGCCTCCTACATAGGTATGAACATCCACGTGGAGTGATTAATCTATAGCAGTTGGGATAATTTGATTAGTTTAGGGTGACAGTAAGCTTTAGTCTAAACTTTAGACTATTGTTGCTCTTGTACTGAGCCTATGGTCAGGCCTATAGCCTTTGTACATTTGGGCACACCTAAAAGGATGTAGTAGGGCAGCTAGGTGGCACAGTGGATAGAAATCTAGGTATGGAATTAGAAAGACCTGAGTTCAAATCTGCCCCAGACGCTTACTAGCTGTGTGACCCTGGACAAGTCATTTGACCTTTGCCTCAGTTTCCTCATCCGTAAAATGAGCTTGAGAAAGAAATGGCAAACCATTCCAGTGTCTTTGCCAAGAAAATCCCAGATCTGGTCATGGAGAGTCAGACATGACTGCAAACGACTGAACAACAAAGGGTTCTGAAAAGATCTGTTAGGGAAGTACTAAGACCTTTGGAGAGAAATTCAGAGTGGAATTGAACATGGAGATGAATCAGATAAGAGAAACAGAGCTGAGAGGAGAGACCTAGGTATCTGTGTGGGGCACTGAATTTTACCCTTCAACAGAAGTTTCATCTATACAATCAGAATGCCTTTGTACAAAATCAAAGTCTTAAACATTGGCCCTGAATGCTTTAACCTCATAAAATTGACCAGGACCTTATGCTCTACCTCCACAAAAGCTCAAAGCTAGACAGCAGTTCATCTGGCAAAAAATCTGTTTGGTAAATCAAGGGGGTGACATATCCTGATCAAACCATATCTGTAGCCTCTGTGTTTAATTATTTGTTTCCTCCTTTAGGAATTACATGAATAAGCTGGAGAGAATCAGAAGAGGGTATTCAGGATGGTGAAAAGCCTGGAGGTCATGACTGATAGGGGTTGGTTTAAGCTTCTAGGAATGTTGAGCTTAGAGATGAAGGGGAAATGAAACTTCTCTCAAGTATTTGAGAGGCTGCTCTGCAGAATAGCTATTAAGCCTGTAATTTGTGGCTCTTGAGGGCATAAGAGCACTAGATAGAAGTTTTAGAGAAGCAAATTAAGTCTTTATGTCAGAATGAACTTTTTAACAATTATAGTTTTTAGAAAAGTAGATTAGGCTGCCACAGGAGAGGAGAGAGTCCCAGTCTTCCTCTCCCTAGAGTTCTTCGGCCAAAAGCTGTATGGTTTTTGCTAACGATGTTGTAGGGAGAGTTGTTAATTAAAAATAAGTTATGAGCAGTTAGCCTTTGAGACTCATTCCAATTCTGAGATTAGGTGATTATGTGGGTCATTTTTTTCAAGTTTACATACCCAATATCGAAATTGATTTGTGATACAAATCACAATCCATCTGTATTTGCCCATCCTATGTGACTTGTCTATGTATCCTTTAGGCTGGACACATAGGTGCATTTTCACTTTCTCCTGTTGTTGTAAGGGTACCAGTTGAGAACCGTGGCTGTTCAGCTGTCATGTTTTGCCCTTGCCCCCTGACTACCCTGTCTTTTCCTGTGATACAATTCCTTGATGACACTCATTCTAGTTTGTGTAGATTTAAATTTTTAGAATGAATAATTTTTTTTTAAATTCTCCTTTTAACAAAATAATGGAAGAATATTCTTTTCAGCTTAATATTTGATGGTACATGATATAATTATCTCCTTGAGCATTAATATTATGTACTGTATGAGACTCTACATACAATAATACCATAATTCTTACTAATACTGTTTTTGTGGCTGGATGTTGTATCTCTGATAGAATTACTTTTAGCCTTCTCTGCTCTGATGTCTTTTAGAAGAAATGTAGAGGAGAGGCAGGTCATTGAAGAATATAAACTGAGTGTGAGAAGTGAGCTTTCTTCTCAAATCATAATTTAGAATTTGATTTCCAGGGAAAACAGTTGACTTCATTTTTGAAAGTCTATGTATATAGTTTTTGAAAGTCTATGTATATAATCTTATCTATTAGAAAAAAAATCCAAAAGTTTTATGGACTTACTGTTAAATGGACTACCTCAGTTCTCTTTCTTCCAAACTTATTTATTTTCGAGAGGTAAATCCTGTAGTCATTTATATCACTTCTTTGAAATGGTATGTTTAATTTTGTGATTAAAAAATTATGATTAAACAGGTCATTCTGGCTTAATGTAAATAATGTGTTAGGTAAATCTGAAGATCACTGATAGTATCTGCTAAGTGAATGTGAATTTGATAAGGAACTTAATTCAGTTTTTCCCCCACTTTTTTTCTCTCTCAGGAAAGAATGAGACATGAGAATTTATAAATTTATAAACATAATTAACCACAGCTCCTCCTTTGTAGAACAAACTTTTGCGAATTTCTATATTCTCTTTCAAATTGATACTTTTTTGTACATTATACACATTAAATAGATCATATTCATTTAGTTTTATTTACAACTCATTTTTAAACCATATTACTGTGTTGAAAATAGATATTTATCTAGAATCCAGGTGTTTACAGGTAAAGCTAGATATTTTGGAGAGTTATAGTGAAAGAATGAATTAAAACTTTTCTTTCCACTTAGTATCTTTCCTTTCTTTTTAGCTTTGTTTTAGAAATGTTCCCAGCTTTCAAGTTCTTGTAGCATCTTGTTTTCAATAGAATGTTAAAAGGGAAACTTAGGGAGCCTGGTTTAGAACTGTTCATTAGATCTTTAGACACATTTCTGGTGAAGTCAACACAATATATTCTAATTGAGTGACTGAATTTTTATCACACAAAGTAAGATATGAGTCAGTTGTATTATCATGCTTATTTGTAATATTTTTCCTATGTGATATTATGCCAGCAACAGATAATATACTAAAGTGGGTAGGGTTTTGCCTCTTGCTAAAAAAAAAGAACCTGACTCTGGACAGGGTATATATCTGTTAAGTTAATTTCTTTTTTCAAAAACTTTGCTATACAAATATAATTCAGTGTAATAACAGATTGAAATAACTGAGTTTTCATGGTATACTTACACCTCTCAAATAATTAATATTGTGGAATTATTTTGGGTCTGATCTTATGCTATTTATTTTGGCACTCTTGGTATTCTAATCTTTTGTCATGGGCTCTTATGCATATTACATTTGGGAAGGTAGATAACCTTTGATAATTTCATGACTTAAAAAAAAATTCAGTGAACTGTTTTTTACCTTCATCTGTAGATTCATTAGTGGAGGGAATGCCTACTTTGTAATTTCCATATATAAATGCAGATAAGTAGTTCATATATAATTTATATTCTAAGACAATTGACTGGAATATTGTGAAGCCAAGTGACTGTACCATGGTCATGCAACTGTTATGTCACAAGCAGCAAGTGAAACAATTGATTCTTGGCTTCAAGGTTAGCAATTGATCCAGTACTACATACTACGTTTCAACAAAAAACAAACATGGCACATTAGGAAATAAACTCAAACTCCTCAATAAGGTGATATTCTTTGAATTCTATTTGGTTGTGGAATTATTTCATATTTCCTTGTTAAGATCTGCTCTTTTGTCTTCATGTGAAATGCCTTTTAATAACTCTTACATTGCATTCATATATGACACGGGGAAGGAAGATTGATATTAGATGAATGTATATTTTATCTATTACAAATTTTAGATGTATTATATATATTATTTATATACAAATATACATACCTTCATACATATATTTTCAAATGTATGAAAATATAAAAAGCCCCTAAGCAAGGAGCGTATAATGATGTTGCTTAGTATACATTTAAATTTGTGTTCGAGTCTGACTATTGACTTCATTGACTTGCATAGATGTTTTATGCATCTGCATATTTTCAACTTTATGTCTGTTAACATTTTTGTATTGGTTTAACTTAAGAATTACTTTTAAATATTATGTGCATATAGGTTAGGTATTATGATTTAAGTGTGTAACTTTTTTTCATTAGCATTAAAAGGCCTAAGGAAATAGTAATCTAAAAGGTTGGCAATGGAAACCCTATATGAAGATATTTAAGTGACTTGTTACCTTGCTAGTATTTTATTCACTTTTATTTTGGCTTTTCTTTCCACAGCAAATTGATATAGAAAAATGGGTATGTGCCTCGATGTATTTTTAAAAATTTGTGTGATCTGACCTATTATTGCATGTTTGCTATTTTGACTGACCTTCTTTTGCTTACATTGCTTGTTCTATCAGTAGAAAGCAATCACAATAGTAAGAATACAAACTAATTTTATTCTATGGATCTTAAAATAGAAATATCTGTTTCTAGATACTACTTTGCAGTTTCATGTTTTAAGGTCAGGTTATTGTATAATTTGATTTATTTTCTAATTAAAGTGTACTAGATTATCAATCTACAAGTATTTATTAAACTTTTACACTTTGGCGGGTATTATTATTGGTAGGGAGTATAAAAACAATAATAAAATAGTCCATGTGCTCTAGGAATTTATATTCTTTCAATCAGTCAGTAAACATTTATTAAGCACCTCATGTGTGCCAGGCACTATGCTGAGCGCTGGGGATACAAAAAGAATCAAAAGATAGTCCTTGTCCTTAAGGATCTCACAGTTGAATGGGGGAGACAACAAACAATTATGTAAAAACAAACTATTTGCAAGATAAATTGAAAATAAGGGAGTGAAGGCCCTAGAATTAAGAGGAATTGTTATAGAAGATAAGATTTTATTTGGGACTCAAAGGAATCCAGTAGAGGAGATGAAGAAAGAGAACATTTCAGGCATGGGACACAGCCAGAGAAAATGCCCAGAGCTGAAATACAGATTTTCTTATTTGCAGAATTGCAAGGAGGCTAGTGTCACTGGATTGAAGAGTACATGGTTGATAGTAAGAAGACTAGAAAGGTAGGAAGGGACTAACTAGGTTGAAGGGACTAGTTGGGTTTAGTACTCAATTGAGTATTAAACAAAGGATTTTGCATTTGATCCTGGAGTTGATAAAGAGCCACTAGTTTATTGAGTAGGGGTGACATGGTCAGATCTGTAGATTTTTTAGGAAAATCACTTCAGGGCTGATTGGAGGATGAATTGGAGTAAGGAAAGATCTGAGGCAGGCAGACCCACCAGCAGACTATTGCAATAGTCCAGGGGTAAGATGATGAGGGATTATACCATAGTGATGGCAGCATCAAGGGTGAGAAGATGTGTTCAAGAGATATTGCAAAGGTGAAATTGACAACAGGTTGTATATGGGGTGTGAGAGATAGTGAGGAGTTGAGGATAATATATTAGGAGCCTGAGGAACTGGGAAGATGTTGTCCTCTACAATAATAACGATGGTAGGAGGTATTTGGGAGGAAAGATAATGAGTTTCATTTTGGACAAGGCAAGATTTATGACCTCGAGGATGACCATGAACATGCCTGAATGGTTTGGAATCGCAAAGTATAAGAAATTCTCTAAATAGAAGGCAGAGGAAGTATAACATTTATTTAGACACTAGAGAATCCAATCCCAGGACCAGTAATTCCAATTCCATATAGTAGCAATAATATTCCAAATCCGGTAAGCCTATCTCATTGTAGCAACAAGGAAATTATAACACAATATTATAGTAAGGAACCAAGTCATCCTGTAACCTTCCCCCCAGCTAGGGCCTTCCTGTAAACAATCACTCATGAATCCTAACTCTCCCCTCAGTACTCTCTTCTGCAGCTCTGTAGACTCCGATTTCTTACTCTTCCTTAGGCTGAATTCTATTTCCTGAAGCTCTTGCTGCCTCAATGTCCTCTTGATGTCTGCTTCTGAATCCTGCCACTCTTCCTTCTGCTGCTCTACTGCTCTCAGTTATGGGCTCTCTATACAGTCCTAGCCAGCATCTGATTGACAGTGCACATACTATTGGCTCTAGTCTTAGCAACTCCCCTTAGGGCCCTGAGGGCTTCATGCCCACATTGGTTTAACTAGCAAAAGGGTGTGGGCCTGGGGCCTCACATCTAGTTAGTGAAAGGGTGTGGGCCTGCCCCTAATTAGGCCCATGTTGGCATCACCTGAGGCCTATTCAATAGGCTGGAAAGATCTTTCACTTATTGATTGACCTTACATAAGGCCAGATTTGAACTTAGAAAGATGAGTCATCTGGACTCCAGGCAAAGCACTCTATCCACTGTGCCACCTAGCAGCCCTCAGTAAAACAGTAGAGATCTTAAAGAGCTAATCTGTCTCACAATTCAGGGTAGTATAGTGGGGGTGTATAAATATGCACATTGTGCTTTGCTAATTATAGATCCCACAAAGACTTCAGTGCATGTACAAGTATTATTTCTAATAATTATTTACCACTTGGAGAAGAGGAGCCTGTTGATTTGCTGCTAAGTTAAAATTGAGGAGGCATTCAGAAGGCATTCACTTTTAGCTGTTATATGGAATTTATTAATAGCCTCTCCAGAAATAATATTATGACCTTTTGATTTCTCCTAGTCCCTTTCTTTAAATTTCCATCTATACACACTTTAAAAAGAATCAGGCCACTTTATTTATATTTTATATCCATCTACAATTTCCTTGATAGTGACATGCAAATCTACTTTTATTATTATCTCCATTTTATATCTTTGGTCACTGAGTACAATTTTACATTTTGCTTATTTCCCTTTACCACTAACTTGTTTCAATAATTAAATCTATAGCTCCTTGGGGGAGAAGGCTGGTGTCACTGGATTACAGAGCACATGGAGGGGTGTAAAGGGTAAGAAGACTGAAAAGACAGAAAGTGGTCCAGGCTATAAAGGGCTTTAAAAGCCAGAGGACTTTATATTTAATCCTGGAGGTGATCAGGAGTCATGAGTTTATTGAGTAGGGGCATGATATGGTAAGACCTATGCTTTAGGAAGTTCAATTTGATAGCTGAGTGAAGGATGGATTAGAGTAGGAAGAGAGATCAACAAGTAGGTTTTTGCATTAGCCCAGGTATGTTGTGAAGAAGGCCTGCGCCACGGTGGTTGCAGTGTCAGGAGAAAAAGGAGTGTACATGAGAGATGTTATGAAAATAGACTCAAGATTTGACAGTTGATTAGCTATGGAACATGAGAGAAAATGAGGAACTGAGGATGACACCAGGGTTGTGAGTCTGGGTGATTGAGAGTATGGTGATACTCTAGATAGTCAGAGAGGAAGGAAGAGGTCAGGGCTTGCTGGAAAGGACAATGAAGGTTAAGATATCTATGTAAAAGGTAAAGGTGTCTATGAAACATCTTGTTTGTGATGTCTAACAAGCAGTTGGAGATGGGAGACAGAAGTTTGTGAGAGAGAGTAAGGCTGTACAAGGAGATCTGAGAGACATCTGCATAGAGGAGATTATTTGAAACTGTGGGGGTTGATGAGATCACTAGAGTGATAGAATAGAGGGAGAAGAGATGAGGGCATTAGGGCCCAGCAAAGAGCCTTCTCAGACACCCAGAGTTAGTGGGTATGATTTGGATTAGAATCCATCAATGGAGAGAAAGGGTGGTCAGATAGGTAGGAAGAGAAGGAAGAGAAAGCAGTATATTGTGAACCTAGAGAGAATAGAGAGAAGAATATCAAGGAGAATAGAGTGAACCACAGTGTCAAAAGCTGCAGAGAGGTCAAGTATGAGGTTTGAGTAAAGGCCATTAGATTTGGCTATTAAGAGATCAATGGTAACTTTGGGGAGAGCAATTTCAGTTGAAAGATGAGGTCAGAAGCCAGATGGCAAAGAGTTGAAAAGAGAGTAAGAGGAAAGTAGGTGGAAGAATCTATTGTAGACGGCCACAAAAAAAGAAGAGACAAAGGATAGAGCAAGCGAGAATTTTGGGGAGATGTATGAGACATGGATATATTTGTAGGTAGTAGAGAAGCAACCAGGAGACAGGGAATGATTGAAGACAAGTGAGAGAGTGGTGATGATAGAAGTGACAATCTGCCGGAGAAGAAAAGATGAAATGGGATCACTTGTTCATGTAGAGTGATTTTTCTTGGCAAGGAGAAGGACCATCTCTTTATGTGGAACAGTGGTGAAAAAGATAGTAGTAGAATGATGTCAAACTGGAGGGGGAGAAGAGGGATCTCTTGGTGACTGGCCTCAGGTTTTTTTTTCCCCAGTGAAATATGAAGCAAGGTTCTCAACTGAACGAGTAGGGGAATAAGGAACTGTAGAGGACCTGAGGAGGGATAAAAAACTTTGGAAAAGGCATTTTGGAGAGTAGGATAGTGAATTGTTTAACGAAAATTGAACATGTAAAGATGTAAACTCGCATAATATATAGTCAGAATATGTCCTTAGATTTCTTTCAGAGCACTGAGGATCATAAAATATTGGTGGGAATTTTTAGTCCCAAAAACCTCATATATGAGTGATATATTACATTTGGCCAAATAAAAACTCCCCTCAAACTTGTTTTAGATAACTTTTAATGATTTTTGAAATCTTGAGGATTCTTAAGTTCTGAAGTCCTTTATTTATACATATACTAAAAGAAGATTAATTGGGAGCTTCTACTTAAGAGATATTTCCTCTGTTTCTGAGGTGGGAAAAGTGAAGCAACTCCCTCCCCCCTTTTTTAAAAAGTATATTGCTAAAGTTCATGTCTATAAACATTGATCAAAGAAACAAAAGTTGGAATTTGTAGTTGCTTTTCCAAAATGTTTTCAGATGCCATTATAAAGTAATACATGTAATAAAAATAAACTGGCAAGTCTGTACTATTGGAAGGAGAAAAAAGGCAGAAGTATAATGTATTTTTACCTAGCATCCTTGCAAATACATTTATTTGTTCATTTGTTTAGTCATCATCATTGTGTACCTACTATTTGTAATACCATGTCAGGCAATAAAGGAGATACAAGTGTAGTCCCTGCGTTCTTTGGGAATATCGGTAAACCATGGGTCTCACTACCAATTTTCACATATGTGATGGTGTATCTGGTGACATTGATTATCTTTAGCATCCCATCTTTGCAGCCTTGGACAAGACACTCAGCCTTTCAAGGCCTCACTTTTTGCAGAATAAGATTGGTCTAGATGATCTTTAAGGTCTCTTCTAGTTCTGACGTTCACTCATTCTATGAAGGCTTTGTATTTTTAATTTAAAAAAAAAAGGCTGCCTAGGGCCTTAATTGGTTTCTCACTCTGGGACTATGGACTTGCAATAAAGTTTGAATGTTTTTTAATGCAGCAATTATAATGGGTGTGGCAAAGATTGCCCTATGAATATTTTTTGGTGTAGGGAGCCAATGCCTTAGTGATTTAAAAGAGATTTTTTTTTGGAGGGGGGAAGGCAAGGCAATTGGGATTAAGTGACTTGCCCAAGGTCACACAGCAAGTAAATGTGTCAAGTGTCTGAGGCCGGATTTGAATTCAGATCCTCCTGACTCCAGGGCCTGTACTCTACTCACTGCACCACCTAGCTGCCCCGAGATTTTTTATTTAAGAAATCATCAGACACAAATCATATTGCTTGTTAGTTTCAAATATCTATTTTTCTCTTTTGATCTTGGGGCTCAAAAGCCTTGAATGTAATCTAAAAATCTAGTCTGCTTGCTTTCTAGTCTTTCCTTGTCCTTTCTATCTACTTTTATGCTTTCTGGACCGTAGTAGAAAGGACCCCAATTGGAAATGTGCTCATTCTTTTTATATTACTATCAAGAAGATGATTACAAGACAACTTTAAAGATTTTAAGTTTTTAATACAGGATTGCTGTATTTTTTTCAAATCAACTATCATCTTGCTAATACCACCCCCCTAAAAAAAACCCAGTTGCACACGCAGACACACACACACACACATACATAACAAAAACAATAAAAAGGTTAAAATTTCCAGACATCCATGAGGGCATTAATAAAGACGAAAAACCATTTCTTTGGCAAACTTTTTTTCAGTCCGGATTCTATACTCTTTAATGAGTAGATTTTCAGGACCCCTAAGATTGATTTTTCCCCCCTTTTGGAGCTAACTTTAAATTTATAGAATAAAATGGTGCCATTTTTATTTTTCTCTGATGTACCATTGTCTGGGCTAAGTTAATTCACTTCTTTAAGTGTTACTGGACAGGGTCCCAAATAAGGAAGATTAGGGCCATATACTCAAAATTTGAAAGCAGATTAGCCTATTATGAATGAAAAGTATTTAAGTGATTTTAATGTGCAAATCTCTGTGCTATAGATTTAAAGACTAGCCTGCCTTTTTTTGGAATCTAGTGTTTCCATTCCTGTTTTTTTCCCTATTCTTTGTGAACCTGATATAATAGTAAGTTGAATTGTAGTTTTAGTGGGAGAAAGGACCTTATTGGTCATCTGTCATTTTACATAATTGAGGCCAAGAGTGGTTAAAATGACATGCTCAGATTCACACAGATTTTTCAAGTGTCAGGGTTCATATCTAGCTTCTTAGACTCCAATTCTAGGATTCTTTTGATTGCATTATGCTCTTACTGTTTTCAGTACTTCTGTGCAATTGGAGCAGTCTTTGGTCTGTCATCTCAAAAGCATTTTAACCTCTCTTTGAGATAATTAATTGGCTTTACTCACTTGTTTTCATTCCTAGAACTAAAATTTTCCCTTTTGTGTTCCTGTGCAAATGATAATTCACCCAGAAAATTCCTTTAAGGCGGCAGTATTTGAATACATGCTTTGTGCCACTACTGGGGACAGTTTCCTCTATTAGTCAGTGTTATATATGTTATTTAGGGAGCTAAATGAAACACTTGGACAAAATGCTTCAAAATTTTACTCCTTTCATGAAGACGTAATAACTTGTCCTAGACATAAATCTGAAACATTTCTGACATAAACCTAGGACAGGTTCATTATGATTTTTCTCCATATATGGGAATTCCTTTTTAGTATTTTCCTGGTCATTGTTTTTCATCATCAGTTAATGGTTAAAAATTCCATGCTGATTCCCTTCCTTCCTAATATCTTCCTGAGGTAGACTTTTTACTTTCTCTAATGCATCTTTCCGTTTCCTTGCTGAGCCTTGCCCTTCTCACTCCCACCCCCAGAAAACAAACAGGCAAACACAAAGGCAAGCAAGCCAAAGATCTTTGTTGGAAATACTGTGAAATTATCCAACTCCATCAGTCATTTTACCTTGTCAAGTCACTTGGACTGAATTGGTTTCTAAGAACCTTTCAGCTACAGAATATGCATCTTATAGTAAACCCTCCCCGTTTTTACTCCCCACATGCATGTTTTATTTAAAAAAATGAATAGTGACATTTTAAAGGATCATTCAGTCCTTCTAAAGTTGCAACTTTGGCAAAATTTGGCAGAATTTGGATACTATGAAAACTACCATTATACAAATAGAAATTAAGATTTACTAAAATATTATTTTATTGCCATTTTAATATAAAATGTACTTTTATACTCTGTGCTATGGTTGCTCTCAATCAGGTTTGCAGTTTTGTCCTGTGGAAACCTACAGACGTATATAAATTCCATCTTATTTAAAACATTTTTTACTGTTGTTTTTCTATTTGTTTGTACTTCCCCCCCTCCTGTTTAGCCCTTTGGATATCAGAAATTCTAAAGGGAAATAATAAATAGAATGACTTTGTTTTACATCTCTACAAAATTTTAGAGTTCAACTGCTAGTTTTTAAACTTAGGCAACATGGGTTTTAAAAAAGAGAACTTCTAGGGGAAGCTAGGTGGCACAGTGAGGCCATGGAGGCAGGAGGACCAGAGTTCAAATCCAGCCTCAGACACCAGACAGACTAGCTATGTGACCTTGGGCAAGTCACTTAACCCCAATTGCCCTGCCTTCCCACCTCAAAAAAAAACTTAAAAAAATATAAAGAGAACTTCTAAAATACTAGCTCAATTGAAACAAATTGCATCAGTTTAACCATTCTTTTGTTGTTGTTCAGTTGTGTCTGACTCTTTGTGACAGGATAGACCATAGCATGTCAGCTCCTTCTATTCTCTACTCTCTCTCAGTCTGTTCAAGCTTACGTTCATTGTTTCCATGATGATATCCATCTGTCTCATCCTCTGCTGTCTCCTTTCCCTTTTGCCTTCAATCTTTCCAATGAATGCCATCTTCTCATTATGTGGCCACAGTATTTTAAGCTTCAACTTCAGTATTTGACCTTCTAGTGAATAGCCTGAATTTATTTCTTTAAATTGTGACTGAGTTGACCTCCTTGCTGTCCAAGAGACTCTCAAAAGTTTTCTACACCATCAAAATTCAAAAGCGTCAGTTCTGCAGTATTCAGCTTTCCTTATAGTCTGACTCTTACAGCCATATATTGCCACTGGAAAAACCATAGCCTTGATTACGCAGACTTTTATTAGTAAAGTGATGTCTCAGCTCAGTATGCTGTCCAGATCGCCATAGCTTTCTTTCCAAGGAGCAAGTGTCTTTTAATTTCATGGCTGCAGTGACTTCAATATAGCTGTCATTCAGTACTAAATATGTGATATCAGGGAGATGGAGTACTTGTATTTAAAAGATAATTTTTATATTGGAAATTCTTTTTCCTTAGTTTCACTTATTGCTAATTTAAGCATGCACATACCTCCCATATTACCCTTTCCCTTGGAACAATATTGGCTCCACATTTGCAAAAAAATATAATTTCTAATCCTCCTGACTCTTTGCATAAAATAATAGGAAAAGTTGTTGAAAAAGCATGCTAGGAGTACAGAAGAAACATTCTAGGAGTACGTACGCATTGTCAAGTCAAGAAACATTTATTAAGTTTTTACTATATTGCCTTAAGAACTGAGAATATGAATAGAAACAAAGGAAAGATACTTCCTACTCTCAAGGAGCTTATTATTTGGAGTTCTAAAATAATTGAATAAAATTTTAAGGAATTATCAATACAATTAGCACTAAGTGTGTCATTTTAAAAGGAAGTTTTCAGTTTTCCCTTAGATAGTATTTTCATGCTTCTTTGTTTTTCATATTTTATGATAAATCATACCCAAGGAATTCCTTTACATTCATTTTACATGAAATATTAGCCCCTCAATGGAGTAGTTCAGATTAAGAGATGCCACATCTACTGATTTCTAATGCACTAACCTTGCTGCGGTTATTCTGCTTTCTGGATCATGGTCTTTTTTGGTATGAAAAGTTAAAATGAAGTGATAAATCACTTACTAATAGTGTCCATACATTCTAAATCTAACCACACTTTGTTTTCTCTCTGCCTGAATAAACTGGATATTAATATTTGTATTAAACATAGTAGCATGCATTCAAGTATTTAAAAAGAAGGGAATTATTTCAAAGATGTCTCCAAAAAGGTATTGTTTAGTGCAGTTTTTGCTCTCTCACATGTAGTTAGTATAAGCATTGTTATGACAATGTGACAAATGTGTTTTTATGTTTTATAATTCAGAGAGCTCCGTTTGGCTTCCAGAGAAAAATTCAGTTTTGGAAATCTGTGAACAATGAATGTTTAATGCTTTCTCTTTTCTTTTTATGCCCCTACAGAAATTCATGATGAAGGTAAGATATTGAAATATTTTTATGAATGTCCCCTTCCCTTATATTTTTAATTTATTTTCCTATTTTATAAAAATAAAACACATCTATAGGAAATAATCACATAGCTAATTCCTCATCCCCACATTTTATAGATGAATTAAAATTTTTATTAAATTAAACTTTAGAAGAGATGGACCTTTGACATTATGAGAAACTTGAAGCCAGTAAAAGTGCTTTGCATTTCCTGTTAGGAATCTGGCCTTAAATTCTGGGCCCAGCTCCTTGTCCTTTTGTATTGTATTTCCTAGATATACATAGGGTTAGACAAACCATATGTTTGTAGGATCTTGTGGGGAATAGACAGGCATTCTTTTTTTTTTTAAAATTATTTAGTGTTTTATTTTTTCCCCAATTACATGTAAAAATAATTTTTAACATTCTTTTTTAAAACTTTGAATTCCAAATTCTCTCCCTTCCTCCCTTCCCATCCCCTACATTGAGAAGGCAAACAATTTGATATTGGTTATACATATGTAGTCATCCAAAACATTTCCATATTAGTCATGTTGAAGAAACATGAAAGAAAACATAGACTGAAAAAAACCCAACCCCCAAAATCCTCAAGAAGAGTAAAGTAATGGAGCTGCTAGGTGGTGCAGTGGTTAGAACATTGGCCCTGGTGTCAGGAGAACCTGAGTTCAAATCCAGCCTCAGGTACTTGACATGGACTAGCTGTATTACCTTGGACAAATCACTTAACCCCATTGCCACAAAACAAAAAAGAAAAAAGAAAAAAAAGAAAAGGAAAAAAAGTGTTCTTAAGACTCTGTTCAGACACCAGGATTGTGACCTGGATCTGAGTATGGTCCCTACCTCAGTGCTAGCAAAGAGATACCTGTAGTCTTCTGATGGGTTGTTCCACCCCCTTACCCTCTGTGGGCTGAGAGCTCTGAATGCAGCAGCTGCTGTTCCTGATTCAGTGGCTCACAAGGCTTGTTCCTGGTTTGTTGTGACTGGGTCTGTGCTGGCAGGACCTAAACTAGACTGTGCTGCACTTTCACCTCAGTGCGATAGACCTTTCCTGCTGACTTTCTAAGTTGTCTTTGGTTGGGAAATTATCTCACCCTGACCTTTTTTTGGGTTCTACCACTCTAGGGATTGTTTTGTGGCATTATTTAAAGGTGTTCAGAGGTTTTTATGGGAGAGCTCAATGAGTAGCTGCCTTTTCTCTGCCATCTTGGCTCAGCCCCAATCAGACATTCTTTATCCATTTTGTCTTTCCTATGTGATTGGATAAGCCGAAGTCCTTTAAGTGGTTACAGATCTCTTTCGGGAGTATCTACATTACATTGGGGCTTGATGTAATCAACACAGTGTCTTATGTAAACAGGAGACCTGCATGACCTTACCATCCATAGGGAATCTTTCCTTTTCCTGGCTCTGTCCTGGATCTCTCCAAAGTACAAATTTTTGCCAGTCCTGCTATGTGGCCCTGAAACCTTGATCATTGCTTCCTTTGATGTAGTAGATAATGTAGATAATGACTATGCAGAGGGCAATGAAAAAGCACATGGTAAGTATGAGTAGGCTGCAAACCAAGGAGCCATCCATGGTGGTGCCTCCCTAGTCACTGCTACTAGGGATGCTGAGTCTGGTGGATCTCTTGAGTTTGGGACTTCTTTAGTAGGGCTAAATTTGATCTGGTGTCTTCATTAAGTCCAGCAACAAAATAGTGAGCTTCTAGGAGGGAGGTACCACCAGGCTCCACTTAAAGAGGAGTGAACCAACTCAGGTTGGAAAAAGAGAAAGTCAGAGCTTCTGGGCTGATCAGCAGTGGGACAGGACCTGGACTGACAGGAGTGACCACTGAATTTCCATCCTGGGGAGGATAGGGAGACCTATTCTCAAAAAGAACAACACTAGTAGTAAACATATAACCAACCAACATCTCTAAGAACAGAAGTAAAGGATGTGATCAAAATATTTTATGGCAGAAGGAGAAGATGAACTGTTCATGTAGTGAGGACAAGGGAGAGAAGGTGGACGGCCAGAGTGTTCCACTGGCATCTTCATGGTATCAGAACTGTGCAAGGTTTCTCTCATGTTAGGTGGATCCCACTGGTGAACTTTTTGGAGGTCATGGGCAAGAGTTGCATATAAGATGGGCAGGCAAGAATGGTTGTGATCTACATCTTTTGAGAGAACTCCTAAATTTATGACATTAAGGATTTATTTGAGGTTTTGAAAGAGAACTTTTGAAACATTTATTTGAAGAAAACAAACCAGATTATAGTGCTCATACTTTTTTTCAATACTAGAATTCTTTATCTATGTCATTGGAGGAGGATAAAAAGAATTAAATCTGCGGCAGTTATACTTCCTATGCCCTTAAACACTATTATTTTTATTTATTCTACCTAAACATTTTATTTTGTATATAGAATCCTTCTGGTGATATATGTACATATATACACATGTATTTGTATATGTGTGCATGCATGTATACATTTATACATGCACATATACACTTATTTTTAATGTACACTTCAACTTGTGCCATATTAGCAACTGTATGTACTGCTACAGCCCTTCCAATGAAATCTGGACTGATAGATTTGTTAATAAAAAAGTTCCTGTGCCTTCAGTGACTAAAGATATCTATACGGCAAGTAGGACTAGTTTAATGAAAAGTTATGCCATTTAATTGCATTATAAGATTGACTCTGATGTATTCATTTTGGGAGAGATGGGGAGATCTAGACCTGTGATTTCATCACATTAAGGAACTCCTCATAGGGAAACTCACAGCACCAATTCAGATTGTGAATCTGTAACTTTATAATCTTAGAGAGCAGCTAGTATGTGTGAGAGGTAGGACTTGAAATCAAGTCTTCATTTCTATTATCCACCCCGACCCCCCCCCCTCTTACCCCCTTTATTCATTGCCACCTCCAAATATATATGTAGTGTGTGTATATGTATATATATGTATATAACATATATATGTGTATAAACATATATATATATGTGTGTGTGTACACGCACGCACACACACACACACACATGCAGGATGTCCCAAACATCTTAGAGTTGTTTAAACTTAAAAAGGCACTAATACTTTTGGGGAACCCTGTATTCTTGTTATTCAGTATTTATTAGGAACTTTTACTATGGGTTTTTGCAATATTACTCATTCTCATTCTTTCATAAGCTGAGAATTTATCAAATATTAGCAAACATTCGTTCAGCATGCATGTCAAAATGTAGTTGTGGAGGGGAAAAAAACCTTTGTTCAGTACTGGATAATTAGCTCTGTTATGCTGGGCCAATCACTTAACCTCTTTGGGCTTCTCATATAGGAAAACATCACTCTGCTTTCAACAGGGTAAGCAGTTCTATTTCAAGTGGGAAATTCAAAATTGTTTAAAGATGAAAAATAAAAATAAGGATTATTTCCTTTTAAGTGCTTTCATTTGATTCAATTTCATGCCTATGGCCTACATTAATAACATTTTAACAGATAGGCATGAAAATATAAAGGCCTTTAGGCTGGTTCTGGGAGCTAAAGGTAACTAGGGACAAATATGAATAAGAGGTTAGACCTAAAATAAATAGATTACCTCTCCTTGGGAGTGTGCTGGATCTTCTGTCCCTTCTGTCTCTGAATACATTAGTGGGAAAAATATACTTAGGGAAAATGGAAGAGCCACTAGGTAGCAGCAGATCAGTGTTAATGAACTCTTGCAATAGGAAACAGGTTTCCTCTCTCACCTTATGTGCTAATTTATAATTATTCAGATAAAAAGTTAATTGCTATGACATTTTTATGTTGTTAAGAAATCCCTAAATTAAGATAATGATGGGCACTTAAAAGTAAGAAAACAAAATATGACTGTTATGTCATTAAAGAGAGAGGTCAATGACTTAATTCAGGGAGAAAAACCACCTTTGCCTAAAGTATTCAGGTAATTGGGACAACCTTTTTTTCCCCTGACCTGCCTGAATTTTCTGATAGTTGTGTAATTTTCCCACCTCACTTGGCCAGTATATTTTACTGGTATTTATATTTTACATTGTTTTTCTCTTCATTTTCAACAAATCAAAGCTACAGTTTTGAGTTGTATGCAGATCTGCTTAGAGTCTCCCTTTCCCTGGTTAGGTTATGAATTTCTTTGATTTCTTTATCAAGATCTTTGCGCAGTTTTGGAGAAAATTAATTACCTTACTGGTAGGCAGTGTGACATAATAGATGGATAGCTGGCCTAGAAGTCAGGAAGATCTAAGTTCAAATCCTGTCTCTGATATATAGTATCTCTATTACCCTGGACAAGTCACCTCTGACTTTAAATAAGTCTTATGCAACTTTAAGTCTGATTTTCAGAGCAGATGCTGGCCTACAATCCAAAGGAAAAATAATTACTTTAACTAGAGCAGAAGAGAAGGAAAATTAGGCCCTAAGCCAGATCCAGCACACTCCCAAGGAGAGGTAATCTATTTATTTTAGGTCTAACCTCTTATTCATATTTGTCCCTAGTTACCTTTAGCTCCCAGAACCAGCCTAAAGGCCTTTATATTTTCATGCCTATCTGTTAAAATGTTATTAATGTAGGCCATAGGCATGAAATTGAATCAAATGAAAGCACTTAAAAGGAAATAATCCTTATTTTTATTTTTCATCTTTAAACAATTTTGAATTTCCCGCCTGAAATAGAACTGCTTACCCTGTTGAAAGCAGAGTGATGTTTTCCTATTGACCTGCACTGTTGTTAAGTTAGAGCTGTTTTCTGAGGACATTTGTTGGTAAAGATACCATCACAATTGCCATATCTGATGAAATATCAAACTAGGTTTGTCAGTCATATTTATATACTACTACTACTACTACTACCACCACCACCACCACCACCACCACTACCACTACTACTACTACTTCTACTACTACTACTACTACTACTACTACTACTACTAGCTAGTATTTGTATAGCACCTACTATATTCCAGGCACATACTATGTGCATAATACCTTTAAAAATATTATCTTCTTTGATCCTCAGAACAACCCTGCAAGGTAGGTGCTATTATCTCAATTTTTATGGTAGAGGAAACTGATTCAAAGTAAAGGAAAGTAGGAAAAGTTAAATTAATTGCCCAAGGTCACATAGCTAGTAAGTATCTGAGGCTGGCTGGATTGGTACTCTGATCTTCCTCACCAAGCCCATGCTCTATTCATTGAACCATCTAGCTGCCTCATTTTTGCTGAAAGTAGGTTATTTATTAACTACAATTCTCTGTGGTAATGGTAGGCTTGGATGTCTGCTATGGGGCCATCAGGGACTGGGACTAAGCAAGAACAAATGCGATGCATATACGTTTTCTGGGAATTTCGAATGTGCCTTATGCTGCGTTTGCCTTCTTACTTTAAGGAAGTTAACCATTAGCCCAAGGAGAAGACAGATTAAAGCCATATTCTTTTTCCATATGAAGCAATCTATTTCCTCCATGTCCAGGATGAGAAAATTGTTGTATTTTGTCAGTTTTAAAGTTTTCTTCATCCCATATATAAGAAAGAAGGTTTACATTGCATGTTCAGAAACCTAAGAACTGAAAATTGACTTCTTCCTTTCCCTCTGTTTTGTAACATAGGTTGAAATATTTGCATATTTCATGGCTCCATTGTTTTGAATAGCCAATTTTGTGATATAAAATAGCATCAAAAGGTAAAAACATCTGTGTTGGATTTATGTAAATTGACCAAGATCCTCTTTATTATCAAAATAAAATAGTTATGGGAAATATTCCAAATTTTCTATGATTGCTTAAAGATAATGAACAAATTAAAAAAAATCTTTGAAATACCTAAATGGTATATAGTTGACAAAAATAAATACCTTTAATCAGCAATAATTCCAAAGAGTGATTAATAAACTAATATTTTATAAAACAATAAGAAAAAAGAGCCCAGCAATTTAAAAGTGCAAATAGTGATGAACTTTATTAGTCACCACTCTTCTAATTTTATATACTAGAGATTGCTGATCTCTGTTAGCATTTTAAACTTATGACAGTAATAAATTAAATGACCCAATCCACTTTGGAAAAAATTCCAAGTAGTATTGTTCCTCAGACTTTTCCTCAGAGAGAAATTCTTTCTAAATATTAGTATAATAGCTAGCTATACTGTATTAATACCTATTTTAAGTTAATATTGATGTTGATGTTTCTACATTAAATCTTTTGCATACTCTAGTCATCCCTTTAGGAGGACTTTGGAAATACCATTGGATGTTAGAAAGATGATGTTGTCATTAGATTTTTCTAAATAAGATAGCCTGGATTCCCCTCCCCTGCCCCATCCTACCTCCTTAGCAGCCTTAGCTGTACCACACAGTCTGGTAAAGTATGGTTTAGTTTCATACTAGTGGTTCTTATCAGATTATTAGTGCTATACAAACTGAATTCCTACCAAGAAGAGGTAGGAGAAAATGAAGAAGTATATGTTTTATAATTATGCTGTTATCTTCTTTCATCCAAGTTCTTTCCAGTCTACCCTCCATATAGCTACCAAATTAATGTCCTTAAAGCATAGGTTATGACCATGTCATTTCCCTGATCAAGAAGCTGTAGACATCTCCCATTACCTCTAGGACAAAATACAGATGTCTCTACTGGACATTTGAAGTTCTTCACACTCTGATTCCAACCTATCTTTCAGGGTTCATGACATTACTTCTCATTCATTCTTCTGCCCAGCCAAACTGGTCTCTTTGGTGTTTCCTATGCATGACAATCCTGTCTTCCCCCTCCATTCCTTTGCATAAGCTATCTGCCTCCCCACTCCCATCCCCCTACCCCCATGCCTAAAATGTATTCCCTTCTCACCATCACCTCTTGGAACTCGACCTCTTAAATCAATTTAAATACTACCTCTTTCAAGAGGCTTTTCCTGTTATTCTCTGTGGTTAGTACCACCCTGCCCAAATCACCGTTTATTTACCTTCCATATATTCCTTTTATTTACTTATACGTGACCATGCTGTAGCTCCCTGATAGAATTTAAGATCTTTAAGGGTGAAGATTGTTTGATTTTTCTTTTGGTATTCCCAAGAGTGAGCACAGGTCATTGAACATAAAGTTGGTGTTTACTGAATGCCTATTGATTGAGGTCATTTCTTAAGGGTTTGGTAGAGTCTAGGTAGCTTTTACATAATTATTAGAAGGAAACTAATGTTTCCATCAGAGGAATCTAATGATCAGTAATAGAGATGGGATGTGAATTAAAGAATGTAGATAATCATAATTTTGGGATCTTTTTATAAGCGTTTTATGATATTCTTTTTTTGATGATATACAATGTGACTATAGTCATTCAAATGAATGAATGAAATGCTTAAGGCTTCCTGAGCAAGTATGATTCTCAAGTCATTAATCTCATTTAAAAGGTAAGGTAAAGTATGAGAACTCCTCTTTAGAATTAAATAGATAGGAAGGGAATTCTTTGGTCTATACTATTCTTGATAGGGAATTTGGTAGAAATGTAAAGTATGGACAGCATTTACATGAATTAATGGTCTAAGTATGAAAGAAGAATTATTTATCCTCTATTTTGATTTCTGCTTTTGATTTTAAAGAGAATTCCTCAATTGGGCAGTTTCCAAATTGTTATTTATGGACTTTGGAATCTTTTTTATTGAGATCCAAATAAGGTATATCTTTCAAATAACATTTATAGATCAAACTGGAAGAACAACAAATATGCAAAAAAGAACACATTTGTCAGTGTTTGTCAATGTTTCTATTATCATCAGCCATAATGGAGCAACCACATTTGGACTTTTTAATACTTTAGGATGTAAAAGTTTTACTTATGAAAATTAAGTTGATCTGAGTGACTAGCTCCTATTTGCAAGTAAAATTGTGCTGATTACAAAAAACTCCAGAATACTACAGGGCCTTGTCAATGAAATCCATGGCCACTGATAAAAGATTAGCCTAGTAATCCACACAGAAAAGACAAAACTAATGATGAATGTGTGTATTATGACATACATTTAGATGGATTATAAATTTAGAGCTGGAAGATACCTTAGAGACCATACAGTCAAACCACCTCGTTTTGTAGATGAAGAAAATAAGACACAGAGAAGGAAAGTGGTTGTTCAAGGTCAGACAAATAGTCATTATCTGAGGTGGAATTTTAACACAGGTCTAACTGTTAGAATATATAATTTTAAAAGTTTGGAGTAGCCAAAAGGGCATGAAGAGTAAAATATTTCTTTTTCAAAGGCAAGGAGCAATTAGAAATTAAGTGATCTGCCAAAGATTCTCAGACTGGGCAATGTAGCCCTTCTCCCTGGCTCAGACTTTGTAACATTTTTGTAGTGCCTAATTAGAAGAAGAGTGTTGTACACCATGAAGTACCATTAAAATTTTAACAATGACTTCATTTTAAATGGACTCAAATGAGATTTGTTTTCAGACTTATGGAGTCTTAATAGCTTCATTCACATTGCCAACAAAATTTCACATTTGAAACATTGAAAAACAAAACCCAAATTTTAAACAGTTGGAAAAATATGAAAGTATAAATCAAAGGAAATTCAGAAAGTAGACTGAGGCAATCCTCTCAATTCTCCCAAGAACACTCAGACATTTATAAATAGATATTGTCTTTCCAGTTAGAGGTGTTAATATTAGAACTTTTGTCCTTTTCTTCTTTGTTTTTCAACCGTACATTTACTTTGGTATAAGTCAAACAACTGTCAGTTAAGTTAATCTTAGTTTTGGTTACTTGTAAATCTTAAGTCTGGTGTTAAAGTGTAATGTCCCATTAAAGTTAACATATCCAAACAAGGCAAGGAAAAGCCATTATTTAGATTCATATTTAAAGAACAAAAGTTTATGAAATATTTTCTGTTGTAGTTAATATCTTACCTATTTCAATAAATGTTTTCTTGAATATAGCATTCCCGTAGGCAGTTTTGTCTATGGGAACATAGGATTTTTTCAACCCCTTTATATCACCTTCCTTTCTACTTTTATTTATAATTTAGTTTTCCTGAAATAAACCTTTCTAATTTCTTGAGGTCTTTCATGAACCTAACATGTAAACAATATAATATTTAGAAATTATATGGAAAGATCAGAAATGATACTTTGTAGGAAGGCCCTTTGATATTTTAAATTGTTATGAAATATTTGGAAAGTCTAGCAAATTATAGGGATGTTGGTAGATTTTTCTTTTTCAAGATGTCTTCCCTCCTTTTTCTTCTGTGTGCTCAGACTGCCCAAGGTGGTGGCCATCGGACGCTCCTGTATGGACATGCCATATTATTACGACATTCCTACAGTGGTATGGTAAGTAAACATGTGGAACTCATTTGCCATGTGCTCCAGGCAAAATTTTTTCCTTCTGTACACAGTCAGGAACTATAGGACTAAAAATTAAATTATAGTATTGAGCAACTGGTTTTATAAACTCTTTAAGGGGATATTGGCTCATAATTTAAAAAAAAAATTTAGATGGAATGATTTAGTGGTGAGTACTTAGGGAATATGAATGAGAAAAGCATCTTTCCGTATGATTTGTAATTTCAATCACTGTTTAAAATGTCAAGTAGTATTATTGTCATTGCATTATTTTAAAAATCAGTTCAAGGGAGTAATGGGCTCAAGCATGCTAACTCAAGGATTTGAAAAGCTGTGTCTTAGCTGGCATGCACTTGTCAATACTGCCCTGTCCCTTTCTTTTTCCTCCTTTATGGGGATTTTAATTTCCTCTCTGCTTATTTTCACTTTAGCCACAACTTACTCCCTTCTCCCAGTTAAAATTCATACTCTTTCTAACCTCATCTGAATTATACTTCTCAGAATTACAGTCTGCTCTTTATGTTCATGGAGTTCCCATAAAAGATGTATACAACATGTCAGAGGATGTAATTTGGTTCTCAGTCACTTATTTACCAGGGAACAATTCTTTCACTGCCACTATGTCTCTCTCCAGTCTTTTGTGGGGGGAACTGAAGCAGATAGAGACTGACAATTCACTTTGAGACATTAATCTTGATCAGTGCTGCTTAAATACAGTTCTAAACTACAGGCAATTAAAACCCCATGGTTAGAAAAGAAGCATCCTGTTAATGGCAAAAGACTGCTGTATGGTACAATTGAGGCAGATTGATGGCATATTACTTTTCATCATAGGAATTGGCCATGAATATAAACATGTAATGATGAGTACCTACTTCTTTATTTCTAGTACCTCTGCTGCCTTTCCACCTCTCGGTCTTCAACAGATAAACTGGCTTTTGATGTTGGGTTACAAGAAGACACAACAGGTGAGCTGTGTGTAGATCAGGAAATTTTTAACAAGACGCTTTCTGGGATTAGATTGGACTAGATTATGTGGACACAATATGATAAATTAGATGAATATGTGGCATTTATAAATAACGAATGGAACTTTTAGTGGATTTTTTTTGCAAAAGCAGACGATTTAGAATTAATTCACAGTAATAAATCCTTTTCACTTTAGGTAGTTAGAAACTAAGGTAAGGCTTCAAAACTGCTTTTTCCTATATGTCTGAGGAAGAAAGTAGATTGTTCTTCACTGCCTCCTAAAAGTATTAACCACAGTGACTTTTATTTTATAATATTTCATGAAATTACATTTAGTCTTCTTTTTACTTCCATTCAAATGAGATATTTGTAAAACACTTAGTAAATATCCTCTGCATAGTAAGTATACTCTTTGAAGAACAAATCTTGGATCCACAATTAATGATCCTGTTCCAAGCTAATCTCTAATAGGGGCTTTCTCTGAATTTCATGATTTAACAGGCTCTTGGGGAAAGGAAAGCATGCAGATTGTAACATGACAATGCCTGGATTCTATTTCTAGTTCATTTTCAACAAATTGTTAACTGTGAATGTAGGTGAAATAGTTGATGTGAAAACATTTTGGAAAAATGAGAATGCTTTATCAATTCAGCATTCATTTCACCAATTAGATGTGGTAAATAACTACATATTGAAATTCTTTAATGTTGAGATATGTAGAGTACCCAAGTATTTAAAAATTTATGATGCTTTAAGGAGAAAAAATGAGAGAATTCTGATTTATTTTGTAGAATCTCAGGTATATCTCTACCCTCCTCCCTCCCCCAAATTCTTTTTTAGTGAATTCTTATTTCAAATTAGTATATGCCAGTGTAAAACTGAATGAGAAACCTGCATAAATTATTTAAAACAAGGAAATACTCTGCTGTCCAGTTGCTTTCTTTGCATTGCTTAAAGAAGTATAAAGAACTATATTCATCTCTATACATGTGGCATATATTGACCCTAACAAAAGCAATATTCCTTGTACTTTTAAAATGTCATTTTCCTTTGGTTCAGTGACAGAGAATTTTAATGGGTAAAACTTAATGGATATTGTGCCTTGTCTAAAAAATGACTTAAGAAAAAAATAGCATTCTATCTATTTCTCATGCACAGCTCATTTGCAATAGCTATTTTAGTTATCATCCTTAGAGGAAAGGTTATTTTTTCTACTAAATATTATTTTGTACTTTATTAAATGTGTTAGTGGGAAAATAATGTTATAAGAAGAGAGATCTTGAAGATTTATATACTGTTTTCTTCTTTTTTAATGGAATCTGCAGAGACTTAAAATAAGAGGAGATTTTCAGTGTTTCTCTTTAGAACTTTGCATTTCTCTTAAGAGTATACCACCATTCTTCCAGTGGCCCAGATTTGCAACATTGGTGTCATCTAGGACTTTTCATTCACTCTTACCCCACATATCCATGCATTTGCCAAATCTTGTCATTTCTACCAGCACAACATCTCTTATGTCCATCCCTTTCTCTGTGCTCACATAGCCTCCTCAGTTCAGGCCTTTGTCACTTCTTGCCTAGACTACTGTGATAGCCTCCTGATTGTTTTCCTTGCCTCAATTCCTGCCCCACCAATCCATTTTCTACATAGTTGCCAGTGATTTTCCTAAAAGGGTTTGACTATGTCATTCCCTTGTACTCAGTAAGCTACAGTAGCTTCCTATGTAATCTCTAGAATCAAACTTAAAATCTCTTTTTGACAGTTAAAAGACTTAACAAATTTACTCCAAACCGCTTTTCCAGCCTTATTACACTTTACTCCCATTCACGCATACTGGCCTTTTTACTCGTTCAGTGAAACAGTCCTTCTTATTGTTTCGAATATATAGAACAACATTTCCTTTCTCCTTGCCTTTGTTCTGCATGTCCCTCATAACCAGAATTCAGTTTTCCTCTCCTCTGCTTCTTAGAATCCCTAGTTTTCTTTAGGTTAATCTCAATCGCCAGATTCTAAATGGAGCCCTTTGTGATTCACCAGCTGCTAGTGCTTTCCTTCCGGCCAAAATATTTTGTATCTCTTTTGCATCTTTTTGATGCAGAATACCCGTACAAGTATATGTCTCCCTCAGCTAGATTATTATCTTCTTAAGGGCAAGGTCTGTTTCACTAAATGCTTTTTGATTGATTGGAATATTATTGTAGGTGAAGCATGTTGGTGGACCATCCACCCTGCTTCCAAACAACGTTCAGAAGGAGAAAAAGTTCGAGTTGGAGATGACCTAATCTTAGTCAGTGTGTCCTCTGAAAGATACTTGGTAAGTACAAAATAGCATGATTGACAAGGTAATTTTATATATGAAATAATGTTGCAATGAATTAACTTTGAGATTAATAAAATTCTTTTCTTAGGTTTAGATGACAATTTACTCACATCAATTATACACAAGTGATTCACTGTCAGTATGTTATGATTTGATTTAGTGAAAATAATATTATAATTGGGTTTGAGGAATCCTATATTCTAGACCTGACTCTGCTTAACTTGCTTCATGATGTAAGTCCCTTAACTTTTCTGAGTCGCAGTAGTCTCATCTGCAAAATGAAGAGGTTAGACAAGATGATCTTTATGATCCTTTCCAGTTGTGATTTGTCCTTTATTCCCTTTCCTTCCTCCTCCCTCCCCTTTTCCTTATTTGCTGTAATTCTCTTTCTGGAGCAAAAGCTTGCATGAATATATGAACTGAAGTTTCTGGCTAAGGACAATGACCTTAATGTGTATGGTAATAACATTATCAGTACTTCCTCTTACATCAATTTACTAATGATGTGTAAATGACATCTAATCATGAATAAAAAGCTCCTGTCTTTATTGTCTGTCCAAAGAAAGGAATCTGGAGCACGTTAATTGATATGAAAGCGAATCATTATGAAAAAATCCATACAAAGAAAGGAAATGCAGATAGCATAGGTAGGAAAATTTCAGGTTAACAACTGATATAGCATCATTCTATGATATATGTGTGAAGAAATAAGCCTAAATTAAGAGCTAAAATATCCTTGCATTCACTGATATATATGTATATATATAAAATGGAGTTTGATATTTTTATGTATTAAATTACATTTTTATTGAAGAATGACTGTGGTCAAATGTTGAAGAGAAACCACATGGAATAGTGTACTGACTAAACAGGAAAAACCTGGGTTCAACTGCTGGCCCTGATATTTACTAGCTTTTTGACCTTGGAGAAAATTTTCTTACTTTCGAAATGAAAGAAGGAAGAAAGGAAGGGAAGCTTCATTTTATGGAGGAATACAAATTATATATTCATAAAATGGGACATTATTGACTTTATGTAAGTAATTCAGAAAAAATCTTAGTATCCAGAAAGCTAAATGTAGCTTATCAATTTAACATTGTTATGGCTGTTTATCACAGGGAGCTAGCATGGCTTTATCAATAATAGGTCATTCTACACCAGGCCTGCACAACCTGTGGCCCAGCAAAGGATTTCTGGTGGCCCATGAAAAATGTAGAGGATATTATGTAGATTATCCTCTACAATTTTCACTGGCTGCTGGAAATCCTTTGGAGTGCCACCAAAAATCTTTTGGCTGTGCCTGCAGGCCACAGGTTGTGCAAGCCTGCACTAGACTAACCATCATAGTCAACTGATAAGAATTTATTAAGAATTTGCTCTGTACCAGGCACTGTGCTAAGCATGAATACAAAGAAAGCCAAAACATGCACTTCCCTCAAGGAGCTCACATACTTATGAGTGAGAAAAACATGCCAACAACAATGTACACACGAGATATAGACATTTTTCCCACAAGATTATTTTACTAGTAGATGGGTAAATACAGTGAATAATATTTGCCTACATTTTAGCAAAGTATTTGACAAAGGTTATTATGATATGCTTGTGGAATAGGAGAGATGTTGGCTCTACAATATAGAACAGTTACATAGACTTGGAACTAACTGGTTCAGTGGCCCAACCCTAAGAGTAGTTTTTAATGTCTCAGCATCCATTTGGAAGGTATCTACTGGACTAAGTCAGTGGTCTCTTCTTGGCTTTTTTGTTGTTTAAGATTTATCTATGGCTTGCTTCTTTTATTTGAAAGCGCTCTATAGCCTGGAACACTGGACAATACCTAAAACAATAAAATTGAATAGGGATAAATGTAAAATTTTACACTTACATTTAAAAAATAAACTTCACAAGTATGATATGAAAGAGTTGTAGCTACAGAGATTTTTGAGTGCAAATGATCTGGGAGGTTGGCAGATTTGTTCTGTTTGCCTCCAAGGGGCAGAAATAAGAGTAATGGGTAGAAGTTGCAGAGAGGCAAATTAGATTTGACATAAGGAAAAACTCACTAAAATTTGAGCTATCCAAAAGTAGAATGGGCTTCTTTGGGAGAAAATGGGCTCCCCCTTATTGGAGGTCTTTAAATAAAGATTGGATAGCCATTTCTCAGGCATATTGTTGAATTTATTTTTCAGGTATAGGTTAGACCAGATGGTTTCTTCAAATTGAGATTTTGTGCTCAAAGATTCTATAAAATAAGAGTATTTTATTATAGGATACTTTAGGAATTTTTCCATTAATGAGCATGGATCAAATTGTAATGACACTAACTTCCTTGTTTAACTTAGAATTAACTAAAGAACTGCATCCATCTCTTTAATGGATAAGGTAAGGGTGCGGATGAGTCAGATTTCATTTATGATTTCTTTTAATGACTCTTTTGTAAATTATGGAAGAAGTGCTAGTTTGTTAAGTATGTGTATGTAGGAAATGAAAATAATGAAAATAGAAGTATCCTATGAATGATTTTCATCGGATATCAAATTATATGGTTAGCTATGTGGTGCAGTAGATACAGCACTGGGCTTGGAATCAGGAAGGCTCATCTTCATGAGTTCAAATTCTGCCTCAGACACTCGCTAGCTGTGTGACCCAGGGCAAGTCACTTAACCCTGTTTGCCTCAGTTTCTCATCTGTAAAATGAGCTGGAGAAGGAAATGGAAAACCACTCCAGTATCTTTGCCAAGAAAATACCAAAATGGAATCATGAAGAATTGTACACTACTTAAACAACAGCAAAATTCAATCATATGGAAGCAAAGTTATAGTGTTTGGGGAACTGAATTCTAGTCCTAGTTTAACACTCGTTGCATCACCCATAACTAACTTTTAGCCCCTCGGAAACTTATTTTCCTCATTTATGAGTTTTTGGCTCTTGTAATTATTCTGTTGCACTTTGTTCTTCTCAAGAACAAAAAAATCTCAAGACTAGTTATAGGTAAGCTTAGAACAATTCTCTATTCTGCCAACAGAGTTGGTTATATGGATTCTGTATGCACATTTTAAGATGAGTGATACCATATATTCAGAGGATAGAAGGCTAATACTAGGAATAGCACTGTAAAAATGGCTTATTAGGAAAGAAAATTTAATTAGCTTAAATGAAGTTGTTGGATTATTTGTACATTTTATTTAGTTATTCTATCACTTATTGCCAGAGAAGCAGTATTCCACAGTGGATAGATTTTCTGCAAGTCATCTAACTTTGAGTAAGTCATCTAACTCCTCATTGCTCTAGGCAACTTTGTAAGACTAGAAGGTTTAGAGAAGTTTTCAACTAGCATTGGTAGGGGGAGTTACTTCACCTGTGAGTTTCCTTTCCCAATGAAATCACATATGTTGTCCTTGTCCCCTCTATCAAATGAGATAATATATGTGAAGTGTTGTGGAAATCTTATGCAAACATTAGCTGTTATTACACATTATGGTGATAACTCACATTTATAAGGTACTTTAAAGCTAACAAAATCCTTTTGTCATAATGACCCCATAAGGGTAGGGAGCATGAGTATTATCATGCTTATTATTATATTCACCTCATTTTATAGGTGACTAGAGAGAGTTTATCATAGTGAATTGAGAGCCTTCCTGAGAATGGATAAGGAAGAATCCCATTACTGACACTTACTTCGTAATTCAGACCAAGTCACATAAAGTGCCTTGAGAAATCCTCTTGTACTTTGTCATTAAATGTTACAGTTTACCTTGATACAAGGAATTCCTCATACTGAGAGCACAACAGATGCTTCAGGTATCCTCATTACAGATGAGAAAACTAGAATTGAGAGAGTTTCTACAGCTTGTCCAGGATCAAAGAGAAGTTAAGTGCTTGAAGTGAGATTTGAACTATTATTACAATATTACTGTTATGTAATGGCATTACAATGTTATTGATGCTTTAAGAAATTATTTCAGAATATGAAAAATTTATTTGAACTGATACATAGTGAAGCAAGCAGAACTAGAACAAATTATACTATAAAATCAATATTAAACAGCTTTTGAGGACTTTTTCAAACTGATGAAGAATGAAATGAGCAGAACTCGGAGAACAATTTATACAATAACAACAAAATTGTAAAGGCAATCAAATTTTAAGGACAGTGACCATTCGTGTTTCCAGCAGATTGATAATAAAACATTCTTTCTATTAAAAAGCAGTGATAGATTTAGGATAAAGAATGAAGTGTGAAATTTACACACACACACACACACACACAAAACCCTATATGCATGTACATGTGTGTACTCATGTACTCATTGATGTACTTATCAAAGGATTTCACTTGGCTATGCATATTTGTTACAAGAAATTTGTTTTTTTTTTCCAGTGGGGACAGAGAAAAAATATATTTTTGTCATTTTTTTAAAATTGAGAGGTGAGGGATGTGACAGATGTGGAATGTTACATACACTTTCAAATGAGGACACTATTATTAGTTTTACTTCTTTTACTTTGCTACAAGATACCTCTCATGAAATGATAATAATCTGTAATTGTTTCTAATGTAAAAACAAGGCAATGAAACTTTTTTTTAAAAGAGACAGTTCAACTTGTGTCTCCTAACTCTGAGGCTTCTATTCTATCTACAATGCTACCTCTACTTGTGTATGCATGTGTGTTTATTGATTAGACTCTCTCTATATAAAAAGTTCTGTTTTCAAGTGGTGCAGTGGATAGAATACTGGCCTTGCAGTCAGTAAGACCTGAGTTCAAATACTGTCTCAGATGCTAGCTATGTGACCCTGGTCAAATCACTTAACCTTTCTCAATTTCAGTTTTCCCATATGAAAAATAGAGATAATGGCAGTAAATCTCCTATACTTATTTCATTTTGATTTAGGTATGTGACATAATTTTGCAGCTATTTATTTAAGTCTAATGTATATAGATGATACTATTTGACTTTTATATCAGATAGAATCAGCCTTTAGTTATCTATGACAAAATGCTCTAAGAATTGGGAAGATGATTTTTAACTCAGATTATAATTTTTTTCTGGTAGTAGCTGTATAAAACGATGTAGTTCATTTTAAGACATTCAGGGTCAAGTATATGGATTATTCCTTTTTTCTATCTCCTTTTTTGTGGGTTGATTTTTATTTGACCACTTTTATTTCTTTATTCTCTTTCACACAGGGTATGCTTACCCCTTTCTAAAGACATTTTCATATTCAACAAATGTATTTTCTTACCTATGCCATTTGGTTATTGAAATACATACATACACATACATATACACATGTGTATGTGTGTGTATATATTTGTATATACATACATATGGAATTATATGTTTACCAATGCGCAAGTGCATTTTAATTACTTCAGTGACCTATTGAAAAAAGTCAACTTAATCACAGAACCCCTGAGGATTCTGAATAAGAATCTCTTCTATGACATTGCTGATAAGTGGTCATCCAACCTTTGCTTGAAGGTCTTCAGGGAGGGTGAATTTCCCTCCTCCCAAGGAGGTGTAGATAGTTCTAATTTTCTGGAATCCCTTGCAATCAAAATTAAATTTGCCTCTTTGTAACTTTTACCCTTTGATGCTAATTCTCTTCTTTAAGATTAAGTAGAATAAGACTATTCCCCTTCATGTAACAATCCCGCAAATACTTGAAGATAGCCATCATCTTTTCCCTTCACCTCTACCTTCTCTAAGTTAAACTTCCCTAGTTCTTTCAAAGGATACTCACATGGCATTGCACCATCCTGGTCACCCTTTCTTTATGCTTTCCAGTTTATCTATGTCCTTTGTAAAATGTAAAGACCAGGGAACTGAATATACATAAATTCTCCAATGTGGTGTATCGAGGATAGAATGAGATGAGAATACCCTTAGGGTAATTAAAGGTAGCAGTGCCTAATGTTGCATATGTTCTGTATGCCTCTAGAGTGGACACAAGTCCTGGGAAGGTTTTGCCAAGGTACTATATATTTGTTGTGAATAAACCAAGTATTTAAAAGATTAGCCTGTCAGTAGTAAGTTTCAGAAACATTTTATAGACATTATTATTGGGGACATATTACTGCCAAAAGTAATTCATATGCTAGAGTTGGCTCCTTATTCCAAAAGAAGTGTTGAGAGAGTTGACAACTTTAGAGTTAAGTAGTGATAGATAAATAAGGTTTAGCCAGCAAGGTACCTAAATTTACTTAGTATATTTTTCTTTAAATTCTTTATGTTCTTAATTCAAATTAGTATATGATTTTATAATTTTCTTACATTTTAATAAAACTTTCTATTTTTGTGGAGGAGCTGTCTGTATCCAAACCTTTAAAACTAGTAGACTTCAGAGAGGGAAAATGCATAACTGACTTCTCTGTTTTTCTGCTTTAGAATATAATTTAGACTTATGTTTTAATAAAGATTTCTATTTTTGGTAAAAAGGCAAATTTTAGTTGTTCAGTTTGTTGAGAACTGTGAGGAAATTGGGTTCATGGGATTTAGCTCCCATAAGAAAACACTACCATCTTGATGGTTTCTGTGCTGTGCATTTTTGACATGATCATAAAAAAAGTATTCAAAGAATGGTGTGGATGGAATATTAATTGCAGAAGATATAAAGGAATGAAATCGCTTACAAATAAAGAGAGGGAGAGAGGAAGAAAGGAAGGAAGGAAGAGAAGAAAGAAGGAAAGAAAGAAAGAAAGAAAGAAAGAAAGAAAGAAAGAAAGAAAGAAAGAAAGAAAGAAAGAAAATGCTACCATCTAGGGAATACCACATCCCAAACAAAGTTCCTTTAAGACCTTAATAAATCTGAGGGATGGATATTCATGCTAGATTCAAGCTATTCAATGATGGTAAGTAGCATGTGGAAAATTGCACATTGAAATTTCATCTTGAAAGTACCTTTTGGTACTTTTAATACCACATTAAAAAATGAACTTCCATTTTTTTATTGCTCTTTGTATTTGATCAGTCAATAAAGATCTTTTAAATATTTCATCTGTGCAATGTACAATGTACACATAGGAAGTTGCTAAAAACCTATACAAATGAAATTTACTTTGCATTTCAGTAAATGCCTTCTTTTGCCTCTTTTTGCAGCATTTGTCTTATGGCTGTGACATCTTACACGTAGATGCTGCATTCCAGCAAACCCTCTGGAGTGTGGCCCCAATCAGTTCAGGAAGTGAAGCAGCCCAAGGTAAGGAGAATTCTGCTTAACTAGAAAACTTTTGTAGGCTGGGAAGTAGAAGATCATTCTTGTAATTTTGTTGAGGACCTATGAACAATCAACCTATTATCTTCATGATTCATAGTTCATGGATTTAAAGCTGGAAGAATTGTTAGAAATCATATAGTATCACCCCCTGCAGTAAGATTTAACCAGGCTTGCTACAACCCTGACTGTTTCGGTTATTTAGAGTCAGGATGAGGTAGCCCATGGCCTATGGAACAGAGTAACAGGATAAGATTCAGGATGACCTGGGTTGGGATGTTGCCTCTTACACACATTAGCTACAGGAAACAGGGCAAATCAGATGACCTTCTCAACTTCAATTTCCTTATCTGTAGAATTAGAATAAGAGTGGCACTTACCTCACAAGGTCATCCTAAGAGTAAACTCAAATGAGATAATGTATCCAAAGTGCTTTTCAAACCTTAAAATTTATCCAAATGTTAGCTTTATTATTATTAAAGTGCTATTATTATTATTATTATTATTATTATTATATGCACCTGAGGTGGTAACACAGCAGAAAATTTATTGGGAAAAATCATATAATGATGTTGATGATGATGATAGCTAACATTTCCATAGTGTATGAAGGTTTGCAAAGTGTTTTACCAATAATACCTCATTTTATCTTCTCAGCAACCCTTGGAGATAGGTGCAGCTATGCCATTTTAGAGATGAGAAAACTGAGGCATAGAGAGATTAAAGTGATTTGTCCAGGGTCACATGGCTAGTAAATATTTGAGGCTAGATTTGAACTCAATTCTTCCTGACTCCAAGTCCTACAGTATTCACTGTGCCTCACACCTACCCTGATCTACACTTGGGAAGATGGAGAATTCAGAAAAACAGTCCAAGTCTGTCTGTCTCTCCTTCCCTCTTCCCTGTCTGTCTCTCTGTCCTCCCTCCATCTGTGCTCTCTCTCCCCCTCTCCTATCCCTCCCTGCCCAGAGTGTTTTTTGGTAATTCCTGGAACAATCCAGCTGGATTGCATGGCGTCCAATATTGGGATAAAAACAATTGGGGATTAAAAAAATCTTTTTGGTCTGGTGAGACTTTTGACATTTGCACAGGCTGCTGCTATAGAGGCCTAGGATAAATTTCTGTGAGGCCTGAGAAAAGCTAAGGAGCCCCATCCAAACACTGTCATTGCACCTGACTTTTAAAATGAATTGTCTTATATTCTTTGATGATATTAGTAAAGGTATGATCAGCACTATTGCAGGCTTGATTGATCTGAATCTAGAACATGAGTGCCTACAGAGTGAATTCATCCTCTTGTTTTAAAAATAGAAGGTGACTTTAGTGACTTGACTAAGGTCCTGCAGCTAATAAGAGGCAAAGTGATAGATTTGAATGTGGAACTCCAGCTCCAAATCCAGTGCCCTTTCCATTATATCACACTGCCAATGCCGTAATATAGATAATATATTTTAGTGATGACTGAGAGTTTTACTGTAGTCTAAAGTACTATTTGAACTTATTACAGACAGATTTAGGTTAGATGAAAATAAAATAATATTGCTTTGCTTGTAGGAGAGTAGTGAACATCAGAATGGGTCAGTTATTCAGATTGTAGATCCCTTGATGTTATTAGAAAAGAAGAAAGGGTACCATATAAAATAAATAGCAATCCATGTTGTCACCTACAGAATTAATTTGAGTGCCCACAAACTGCCTTTTTTTAACAGGACAGATAAATTGAAATCAAGGCTTGCTCTCTAAGAATTCTTAGAGACTTGGTTATTGGCAAGATAACAAAGAAAGAGCTCTTTGATTAGATGGGGTCCCAAGGTCCCAGGGGCAGAGAAGAATGAGAAGGATAGCTCAAGTGTAAGTGTCACAGTTTAGAAATGGCTAGGAAAGTAGGCCAATGTTGGTGTCGGGGTTCACCATCTGCCAGATATAGTTACTCAACTAGGTAAGAACTATAGAAATATTTGTAATATGACCCTGGGGTCACTAGGTTGGGCTGGTGTCTGATTAGGCCTAACTTATTATTAGTTCATAATAACTCTACCCTTGGAAGTATAGTTACAAAACTATATATGAACTACTTATGAACGTATGAATGTTCATGATTATGTCCTCAGTTAGAGAATGAGAACTCTTTCAGAATGGACTGTGTGGTTGGGATTCCAAACTTGTTTTAGCAAAGTTCTCTCTTTCCTGTGTGGCTACTAGCGTTGTCTTGTACCCCTATTTCTCTAACAAAGAATACAAATAAATGAAAGGGACAGGGTCAGTCACTTGTGTTTATGTGAAATAAGATTATATTAATCAAATGTAGCCTTTAGCAGAATAAAATGGCATGATAAAGCAAGAGATGGGGGGGGAGGTAAGGACTATGTCTGTTTTTTTTCTTAGTGCTTAGCCACCTGAATGAACCCTCTCAGTAAAAACAAAATCTTTACCTTCCACTTATACCTTTAATTTTTACCTTTCATGATCTTTCTTGAAGGCTCAGATTTTAGGAAGGGAACTGCAAATGCCCTTATCATTAACTAGTCCAGTTACTTTTCTGTTCTGTGGGATGTGGGGAAGGGGAGATCCCCAACACTTCCCTCTTCTCCTTCTGTCCTTTCTTCTTAATCACTGGAGAAAAAAAAAAACTTCCTTTGCAGGGGGAAAACCCCTGTTCTTCATTTCTGGTCGTCCTAGCTTCCTTTTTTCCACACTGGGAAGACATAAAACTCTCAAAGTTTTTAGTGACTTATGCCCCTTTCAAGGAAGCCAGAGAGAATCATGTATAAACCTTTCTTGAACGACTATTAACTATTTCCTAGGGGAAAATTTTTACTTTTACTCTTGTTTTAGCTTATGTGGTTTAGAGTCTAATGCTATATCTTCCTCTCTTCCTCTCCCATCCCCCTCCCTCCCTCCTCCCTTCCTTCCTAGATATTGAAAAAGTACTTAACTGGGAGTCAGGACATGTATATTCTAGTCTTGACTCCTGTAATGTGGGTTTGAGAAAGTTTCTGGGCCTTAGTTTCCTAATTTATAATTGCTTTAGTTGTACTAGATTATTTCTGAGGTCCTTCCCAGCTCCAACATTTTATAATTTCAAGATTCTATGACTAGATGATCTGAGTGGGTTGTTCTAAGTGTCAAAGAAGAGAATATAAATGTACTTTGTGAAATATGAATCATTAATTAAGCAAACGTAAGGTGTTAACCTTTTATATTTTTATTGTCATCATCCAAAGTCTGTGACAGGTCAAAAATTGAATGAATCTGTGTGAGCAATGGTAAACAACAGATTTTCCCTTTTTCAGGCTACTTGATTGGGGGTGATGTGCTCAGATTGCTTCATGGTCATATGGATGAATGTTTGACTGTTCCTTCTGGGGAGCATGGAGAAGAGCAACGAAGGTTGGTGTTTAGACTCAATGTATAGAAACTTGGATTCTTTTGTAGTAATTTAGGTTGGGAGCATGATAAAATATATCTACCAAAGTGCATTCTTTCCATTGAACTGATCTGATCATGTTTACCTTCCTATTTTTTAGTATTTAGATAGCACTTTTTAGAAACATAGGTTTTGGGGAAAAAGTTTCAGGTCACACGACCATCAAAATAGAAGACTAAACATTTTCTTCAATCCTCACAAACTCTCAAACTTCTGTAAAATAGGAAATATGTGCAAGAGATAAAGCAATTTCATATGTCTGCATGGTCTGGGGCACTAAGAATCTAAAGGAGATAATTCAATAAACTAACAACAAAGAAGGTTAATAATCCAAGCCCTTAATATGCTCACTTAGCACCTTCCTCCCCCAGACCCCATCACCCAACATATTCCAGAAGCAGGGCTGTAGGAAGCTGACTCACAGGTTTGTAACATAACTCAACTCTACACTCTGCCCCCTCCTCCCAGTGTCACAGAAATCCAAAGGGCAGAAACTTGCTGAGGCTGCTACAGTAATACAATAGCAATTTGTGCCTCAGCATAGCTCAACCAGAAAACTGAAGAACAGAAGGAATTGGAGCAGGACACTTGTATACCTGTGTGACACTCCACCATCTAGCTTGGGTCATTTCCATCCGCTGTAGAAGTCATTTGGGGCAGAGATTAAGGTTGGTTAATTGCAAATTTGCCATCATGAATGAAGGCTGAGATGGCTTTGCAATCCAGCCCCCTGGGAAGTAAAACCACAGTCAAAAAGGAGAATTAGAGGATAATTAAAAATGAAAAATTCTGAAATTACCAAAGATCTCAGGAGGAAGATAACTCAATTAAAGACCATGAGTGTAAGCAGATAAACCAATAGGGAAAATATTGCTAACATGGGGAAAGGGGGAAGACAATAAGCATTTATACTGTGCCTACTATGTGTCAGGCTCTGTGCAAAGCACTATTGACAAGCCTCTCATTTAATTGTCACAAAATTCCCGTGAGGTGGATGATGTTATTATTTCCATTATACTGTTGAGTAAATTGAGGCAGACAGTGGTTAAATGACTTTCCCATAGTCCTATGCAGGTGGATAACAGAAAGACCTTTGGCCTCCAGATCATCTAAACAAGTCCATATGTCTTTGAATAAATATTGCAAGGCAAAGCAAAATGAATCAATGAAGCAGATGACCCTGTGGATTCCACAGAGGGCATAGAACCATAGCAAGATTCTACTGAGTTGTTAAAGAATGAAATAAGAGTCATGAAAGGAGAATGTTTAGTCTACACAATGGAAATAATTAGTAGAATAGAAAAATTTGAATCCATGGTGGCAAGTCTCCTCAAAGAAACAAAAGATGGAATAACTGATTGGAAGTGCAAATACATGGAAGCGAAGGACCATCTGGAAGAAGAGAAACGAAAAGCAATAAGATTAAGTGAAACATGATCTCCATTCAAGCAAAATATATTGCTCTCAAAGACAGGAAGTAACAGCTTAAGAAACAGACTAAGGACTACAGATCTCACAGAAGAACACCATAAATCAAAAATGCTAAACACTATAATGCAAGAAAACTACTCAGAACTTCTGTACACAAAATACCAATCACAAAGAATCCACAGATTGCACCTAGGTAAAACCAAGTGCTGCAAACTCCAAGACACATAATAGGGAAATTTTATAATTCCACTGGTAGACAACAAAATTTATAAGTTACCAGGAGAAGTACTTTCAAATGTAAAGAAAAAAAAATTCAAACAACCCAAGACTATTCTTCATCTACCAGAAAATATAGGAGGGAATGAAAAAATTTCATAATGTAAAGGAACTCAGATTGCAATACAAGCTGACCTTCCCTGCAAACTTGTAGCTGACTATGAATGAAAAAAGACCTATATTTAATAAAAAGAGGATTTCAGAATGTTCCTAGAAATTCAGTCCTGAAAGAAATCTGCTTCTTAAACTCTTCAGACAGCAGAAATACAAGAGTAAACCAATATAGGAACCAAGAAAAACAATAATAACAAAATAACAATGGAAAGAATATTAAGAGATTTCTTTCAAAATGAAACCAAATAGACCAGAGTGGAAGTGGAAGTCAAAAGAAAGTGTTGGTGGAGAAATAGGACTGAAACATTATGGATCAAACCTCACACACTGCTCTAATACAGTGAAGCATTTTTTGTGGAATTAAATTACAGAATGGGAGGGTACTTTCAAGAGGCAAGGGGAGGAAGAAGCTACAGTGGAATATATAATGTGCCTTAATTAAGTCAAAGGCTATCAATGAAGGGGAAAGCACTCCTGTAGCCTTTCAGGAAAAAGAGCTTTACAGGAGAATGGACAAAGAGTCAAAGGGAGGAATCAAAATAGGGGGAAAGAAAGAAGGAAATTTTGTTTTAGTGGTGGGATGACATTACCACTGACAAATGCTCCTGTGGGAGAAGATAGATTAGAGGGGAAAATTTAGATCTAAATGGGAATAATCTGCAGGGATTTGGTGCTTAGGCCACTCATCCCACCCAAGAAGGGGAATCATCTCGTAGGAGGAGCTGACTCTTAGAGGAGTGTAAAGGCATGGACCTAGCAAAGAGATTTCAAGGCAAATGAGAAAAAAATGACCAAGGAGAAGACAAATGTCAATAATGAACTGCACAATCATTGATACAGGAAAATTTTTACTGAAGATATTTTCTCTATCACCTGCAGGAGTTGGTATATCTAAAAGTGAGGCACAAGGGGAAAAGGGACCAGAGAGCAAAATCTACAAGGCAATAACAGAAACTATTTAGAAGACAGAGGTGTGAGTGCCAAGGCTGATTTAATGTGAAGGATTATGAGATTTTTTAGTGATGGTGTTCTTGGGGCCATCATGGAGAAGTCCTAGCGATTCCAAAAGAATGTAGCTGGTAGGAAATGGAAACCTACTATAGGTATTCATCCATAGCAGTACATTCTAAATGCATACGTAACCTTAACGTTAAATATCTTTGCATAGAAGATTAGAAGAGAAGCTGTAGCAATAATCTTGCTAGCAGCTACTGTGGCTGTGTAAAACCAACAACAACCAGCACACTGAAGGCCACTAACACAGATTCTTTGATCTGCTTTACTAAGGAAAGCAACGTTAAGGGGTTAACAATCTTACTTTAATCCAACATATAAATATCATTCACTTAGTTCAGGAGGAAAAGCCAGCAACTTGAACTTCAGAGGAAATACAAATTATAAAATACACAATATAAACATACCAAATCACAATTTACCAGGAAAGCATCAACATCTGGGTTTACAAGCCTCTTAAAATGGCTTCCCAGTGTCCCACACCACTCTTACAGTGACTGAGAGCCCCAAGGGAGAATGCCAGCTTCTGGGTTTTTATATCTTGTTCAGGGTCAAAGCACGTCACAATGTGTGACTCAAACCCATGTGACCTAAAAGTGTCACAAACATGTCACTCAAACCCATGCAAACCAGGCTTTCCCTTGAGGCACGAAGGTCATCAAAAACTCCTAATTTAATCAAAGAAACAAAGGCCAGACTCGTCAAGGGCACTTGATTAAATAAGTGCTCCAAAGGAGAAAACAGTAAAAAAGTCCCACTTTAATTAATATTACAGAAGCTGATTATATATTTTTCCCAACAGCTATGGGTAGGGGATGCATTTTAATTTTATTATTTGTTTATTTTAAATTTTTAACATTCACTTCCATAAGATTTTGAGTTCCAAATTTTCTCCCCATCTCTCCCCTCCTCCACCCCAAGACAGTGTGTAATATGTAAAGAAGAATTAGAACCAATGGGAGAGACCTTGAGAAAGAAGGAAAAAAAAAAGAGAGAAGCAAATAATATGCTCCAGTCTGCATTCAGACTCCATAGTTCTTTTTCTGGATGTGGACAGCATTTTCCATCATGAATCTTTTGGAGTTGTCTTAGATCCTTGCATTGCTAAGAAGAGATAAGTCTATCAAAGTTAGTCATCACAAATGTGGCTGTAACTGTACAATGTTCTCCTAGTTCTGCTCACTTCAGTCACCATCAGTTCATATAAATATTTCCAGGTTTTTCTGAAGTTTGCCTGCTCATCATCTCTTACAGCACAATAGTATTTCATTACACTTATATACCACCACTTGTTCAGCATTCCCCAACTGATGGGCATCCCCTCAATTTCCAATTCTTTGCCACCACAAAAAGAGATGCTATAAATATTTTTATAGCTGTGGGTCCTTTTCCCATTTGTGTGATCTCTTTGGGATACAGACCAAGAAGTGATATTTCTGGGTCAAAGGTTATGCACATTTTTATAGATCTTTAGGCATAGTTCGAATTTGCTCTCCCAGAATGTTGGATCAGTTCATAAATCCACCAACAATGCATAAATGTTTCCAATTTTCCCACATCTTCTCCAGCATTTATAATTTTCCTGTTTTGTCATGCTAGCCAATCTGATATGTGAGATGTGGTACCTAATAGTTGTTTTGATTTGCGTTTCTCTAATCAATAGTGATTTAGAGCATTTTTTCATATGACTATAGATAGTTTTAATTTCTTCTTCTGTTCATGTCCTTTGACCTTTTATCAATTGGAGAATGACTTGCATTCCTATAAATTTCACTCAGTTCTCTATATATTTTAGAAATGAGGCCTTTATTGGAGACACTGATTGTAAAAAATATTTCTCATTTTTCTGCTTCCCTCCTAATCTTGGTTGCATTGGCTTTGTTTGTGCAAAACTTTTCAATTTAACGTAATCAAAAGTATTCGTTTTGGATTTCATAATGTTCTCCATCTCTCATTTGGTCATAAATTCTTCTGTTCTCCATAAATATGACAGGTAAACTATTCCTTGCTCTTCTAACTTGCTTCTATTTCACCCTTTATGACTAAATCCTGTACCCATTTTGACTTTATTTTGTGTATATGGTGTAAGATGTTAGTCTATGCCTAGTTTCTGTGATGCTGTTTTCCAGTTTTCTCAGCAGTTTTTGTCAACTAATGAGTTCTTATTCCAGAAGCTGGAGTGTTTGAGTTTCTCAAGCAGTAGATTATTATAGTCATTGATTACTGTGCCTTGTGTACTTAACCTATTCCACTGATCCACTGCTCTATTTCTTAGCCAGTACCAAGTAGTTTTGATGATTGTTGCTTTATAATACAATTTAAGATCTGGTATAGCTAGACTGCCTTCCCTTGCATTTCTTTTCATTAATTCACTTGATATTCTGGACCTTTTGTTCTTCCAGATGAATTTTATTATTATTTTTCCTAGCTCTATAAAATAATTTTTGGTAGTTTGATTGGTATGGCACTGAATAAGTAAATTAATTTACATAGAATTGTCATTTTAATGATATTAGCTAGGCCTACCCGTGGGTAACTGATGTTTTTCCAATTATTTATATCTGGCTTTATTTGTGTGAGAAGCGTTTTGTAATTGTGT